>NW_011888812.1:7509236-7553158 GCF_000151845.1 Pteropus vampyrus
TTTAGTGGATGCAAGCAAAACAGTTTTTAGAAAAACCCTATTAGTGGGTAAATGAAATTAAAAAACAAAACACATTTCCATTGCTAGAGCAAAAACTGCTAAAGCTCACAACCACCTGTAGAGGGAAATCTTTATGCATGATTTCTTAGGGCCAGTTGTGTAGAGAAAACCGCCTGAACAGGCTCCTGGCAAACTTTGCAGCATGAAGAGAGGCTGAACTCCGCAGGGAAGAGGGTTAAATCATGGGGGCGGCAGAGAAGGTGGGAAAGGCAGAGAAGGAGGGAAAGGCTGGCACCCAGCCAGGGTCTCCCACGGTCTGGGGAGCTGCAGGGCTGGCCTCCTTGCTTTGGGAGGCTGGTGCAAAGATAGCCCAGCTTGAAGTGGAGAAGCTCAATGGGGGTGGGAACTTGCAGGGTATGTGGGGCAGCGGGGTGAGGGGGGGCATTCTGTCAGGTCAGGAATTGTGTGGTGCCTGGTGCCATGTGGAGATGGGGAGTCAAAGGCTGGTTTTTCCAGCAGGGCCGTGGTTTCCCTGCTGCCTCACAAAGCAAGGTGGTTATCAACAAGTGTTTCTCCTGAGAAGATTAGTTTTGACAGAGACTTCAAGGGGTTCTTTAATCTGGATAAATCCACCAGCGCTTTATTGTGTGTAGCAAAGAGAGTCCTTCTTTGTTAGCGAGGAGCTTGGGGAAGAGAGCTGGAGGGATGGAGAGAGGGGACTTTTGAACATCAGCCATTTGACCTTGGAGGCCAGAGTTCAAATCCTCCAGAGGGTTGAAAAGGCTGAAAAGGTATCTCAGCCCTTCTCCCGCCCCCACATCCTTTATCCTGAGCTTTACGTTTAATGGGGGAAATTCAGCCCCTAGTGTTGGCCAGACCTCGTCAATGGGAATTCCATGTCTGGCAGCAGGGTTTTTTTTTTTTTTTTTTTTTCCTAATCTAGGGAAGCAGGCAGCACTCTCAGCTGTAGTACTGTGTTTTTCTCTTGCTAATGATCTCTAGGAAAGCTGAATCACCTCCACCCTGAAGAGCAGGCACTTCTTGGAGGTGGAACACAAGTCTCTCTGGAGGGGGAGCCACCCCCCCAATGGTCTTTAAATATAAAGTGGGGGCATCATTTGCATGTTTAGTTAAAATGCACTTGGAAATATGGGGAAGGTAAAATGCAATGAATGGTTCCTTGGACTGGGCTGGTGGTAGGTAGTGAAGACCACCTGGATGGGAATGTGATTCTGAAGGAATAAGTTAATGGCTTTTTCCTCTTGGTGGGCTGGCTGGGTTACCTAATTAATATGAGAAGTGAATTTCTTTCAGCAAGGGGGCGGGAGATTTTGGGAGGGTACTTGGAAGTTAGAATCAGCATGCTGTTGTCATGGCTCCAGAGCTAGAATAACCCAGAGGCAAAGAGTACAGACATAGAAATGGGATTCGAGGTGAGACAGGCACAGACTGGCACAAATCCTGCTGTTAGTATGAAGTGTTGTCCAGCTAAAAAGAAATGGAGCGGACGGCGACTCCTTTCTTATGGACCTGCTGGTGTGGAGTAAAGCCAGGCCGGCATGCCTGACATCTACTGTTCACCTCACTTAAGTTCGTAGTTCAGGGAATTACCCCCCATTTTCTGTCCAGTGGCAGAAAGAGGATAGTCTTTCACAGTCTAGGAGGCAATAGGGTCACTTGTGTCGCTCCCCTCAGACGGAAGTTGTTTCTTTTCTTTACTTGAGTCAACAAGTGTTTGTCTCCATTTGACATGAAAGAGAAAAGTGGTTGCAAGAAAAATCTGGTCCTGGAAATGTGGCCATAGTATCCGCCGTAGTCCCCCAAACCCTTCAGGATTATCCTCTACTCTTAGCTGTCGTCTGCTGGGGAGTAAGTTCCAGAAGGACAGCACTTCCACCTTCTCCTTAAAGGTGTTTCCTGTCTGTCAGCCAGTCCCGAGAGCCATGTAAAGACACCTCTCTCAGGTTCTGCCAGGCGCCCAAGCACACATCACATGCAAGCACATATATGCAGTGTACATGCCCATACGTGTGGCAAGACCACAATGATGTGCATGTGTGTGTCTGCACAGAATTCTCTCCGTACATGAGCTCATGAGCAACACACAAAAGAGTGGACCATCTTCATCTTCTCTCAAGTCTGAAGATGCCAGTGGAGAAATGCCACATCCGGTTTAGGGGTGGATCTGACGTCCCTGAGTGTATGTGGTGAACCTGAATTTGCCTTGGGTTTCCTCATATTCATTCAGGAGTGTTAGTTCCCCCTTCACTCGACGTTGGAAAGTATTACTGCAAGCTGATGTCTACCCACTTATGAGAAGAATGGAGTCCAACTGGTCCCTTCATCACCTTGGATGAGCCCCTGCACTTCCCCTTTGTTTCTCAAAAGAAAAACAAGAGCAAGAGCAGGGACAGTGACATAGTTCATGGGGCCCAGAATAAACGGAAATGGTAGAGCCTCTTGTTCAAAATGCAGGAAAAAGTGCCGTTAAAGAAACTAAAATATAAAGCTTTTTATCTTTCTCCCAAGTCTCTCAACTTGTGATGTTATTTGCTGTTTAATGTGCAAAATAAAAATAAAAATTTTAAATTAGCATGAATTTTACCATTCATCTTTATATTGTGCAATGATAGTTTTAAGTGCAAATATAAGAGTATTTAATTCATTTGCAGACTCACTGACATTACACAATGCGCATTTCATAGGTCATACATGCATACGTATTTTGTATTTTGTTCTTATCGGAACAGTGGAAATGTTGAACAAAATGATCCCAACTGCTTTTACAGTATTTCGCTTCTCACACGCGAACTTTCTACGAGCACTCTCTGACTTCATCTTGCTGAGTAAAGAAAGACTGGAAGAAAAAGGAACTATCTTCCCTTTCCTTCTGTATCATCGTTTTCAGAATAAGTGGTTGGCAAGGAAAGAATATGAGTGAAAAGTGATACATAGGGCTTCTTGGTCATTAGTGTTTGGTAGAACTCCATCGCCTTTCTGCATTCGAAGCAAGTTCTGGTTTAAACGGCATGATCTCGGAACTGTCCGTGCCCCCACTTATTAATCATAGACTTACCTCTTACTTACCTTGAGTCTCACTGAGCTTCCACTGCAATTCCGTACTTTTAGGGCACTGCCAACACTGGAGGGCAGCAAGGAATGAATGGTGACCATGCACAGTGCGCATATTTTTTCTACTCAGGCATTCTCCACTGTCCCACAGACTTTACTTACAAAATCAAAGATAAAGTTATTAAGACTCTGAAGACAATGACAGCAAAGTACTAAACCAAGAACGAGGCCTTTCTGAGCACAAGACATGTGTGACTCCATAGGTCACGTGCCCATTAAGCCAGTCTGGGCAGGAGGAGGAGGGAGGTAACCCAGATCCCAGACTCAGAACCCTGCTGCTCATCTTCTCTCATCAAGCGAATAATCCCATCTGCAGTAAAAAACTTCAAGCCTCCATTTTTGATCCATCGGGGTTTTCCTCTCTAACCAAGTCCCACTCTGCGATGGGAAAAGGCCACCACTTTCTGGTGAAGGTATTAGAGCCTTGAAGAGAGAATTCATCTGCTGATCTCTTCTGGGTCTGCTGAAGCCTTAGGGTAGAACACAGGCCTCAGAAATTAAGTATCCATCCAATCTCTACTCATCTCTTTTGAGCCTGACTCCATGAAGCAGATCCTCTGCCTGATATGTACTTAAGTTCTGCCATCTACAAATGAATAAAATAATATCTAGCTTACTCCATGATAATTATAATAATAACAGTAAGCACTAAATAAGTGCTAAATACTTAGTGTTTATTGTTATTAGTTATTTACTTCACCATTGCTCTGAAGTTTACATAGGAATCTCTTGGTCCAAGAGGACGGGTTCTCAGAAATGACTTTGGCAATAAATCCAATTGATGTCGATATGGAAGTAGAGCTTGAGGCTCAAAGTAGAGCTTGAGGCTGTCAGAGGAGGACAGTCCTATATTCCCAACAGACCTCAGTAGAAAGCGAATCTTTCCTTTCTTCATCAGTTGCCTCCTTACCCTCTATGGAGCAAAGCTAGAGGGCACCTCAGAAATGTGGGGTCGACCGGAGTGGAAATAGGATGGCATTAAAAATGCATCCCGCCTAGAGAACAAAGACACTATCGACCCTCCATCCTTGGTTCAGGGAGTTCGAGAGTCGTGTTTTTCAGCCTCATTCTAGTTTTTCTTTATTGTCTGGTCCTTTAGGTGACAGCAACACCTTTTTGTGAAATATTTAGCTTGAACTAAGGTGCTGAGATACCTAGAGAAAAGAGAGAAAGGAATTACTCTATCTTTTTATATAACCTCTACTAGACTTGGAGACTGCTTGCAGTGATAGCCCAGTTAGTATGCTGGAAAACCAATCAATGAATAATTATTTACTGTTTGTGACTGAGCCTTGTATAGTGCTTGACCAGTGGTGGGTGTTTAATAAATGCTAGCTGACTCTGAGTATGTCTCATTATTGTGGAAATATGTTATAGTGAAAGACCCATGGGTTTCGCATCAAACCAAAGGGATTCAGGCAACCAAGAGGATGTATGATCTCCGGCAAATTTTTAGCTTTTTTGTGACCTGCTCACCTCACCTGAATAGTGAGAGTATTCACCTACTCCACTGGAAGTAAAATGGAAGAGAGATGGCTTATCCAAAAGCACTGTACAGTGCTCTACATATATGATGCATGTGTCTGTGCATAAGTATGTGGAGAGGCAGATGTTAAATTTTTTAATTTCCTATTTTCCTCTCTTTGCCACCTCACTCAGCAGTAGAGGTAGACTTAGGTCCCTGATAAGCTGAACTCTCCTCAGTGTCCTGAGGACAGTATGATGATGAATAGTTCAGGCTTTGCAACCAAAGAGACCTGGGTTCAAATCTTGGCTCCTGTATTTGGTTGGTTATGTGACTTTTGGCAAATTATTGAAACTCTTGAATCCTCTGATTCTCGAAACTTAAAACGAGAATAACAGTACCTACCTCAAAAGGTCGAGTTATTTGTAAAGGGCTTGGCACAGTGCTTGGCACATACAAGTGTCTGACATATTATTATTTATTGTCATTTTTATTACTATACCTCTGGCCATTGATGGGCCCAAGGAAGCATCAGAAAAGTGACTTGGGAGCATCTTCTAATGGCACGTTGTGGGGTAGCATTTCCACCATATCTTTCCCTCCTGGGTAGATTCTTCCTTTTCTGAAGCTAGCGGAGTCATTCTTAGACCTTTCTACATACACAGGGACACCTCTTGGGAGGTGCTGGGTAAAATCTATATCCCCTCTCCTTAACCCTACTCAAATCCAAAGGAACTGTCCTCCATTGATGTCGCCAAGCTAGGAGCAAGCCTGGGAAACTTCCCTGGAGCTTTCACTTCAACTTAAAGCCCATAAACCTTTTTTCCTCCTCAGTCCCCAGTCCTGAAAGGGGAGGCATCCCAGTAAGGAGAAAGGGGCCCAGTCAATGCTTAGCACAGGTCTGGACCCCGAGGTATGGGTAAGAAGATCATTTGCATTTGACTCACTGGAGCCTAGAGGCAAGACTTGAGTCTCCTCTCTACGACTAGATGTTCCAAGGTCTCCTTGGGAATTGTGAGAGTCCCTCCGTGATTCCTTGGAGGCAGGTATGACTGTCTACTCCTCATCCAGACCTTGAGTTTCAATGACCTCATTCCCCTTGGAGAACAGAAGAAATAATCCCTTACCTCAGGGGACACCAACCCCCGGGCCATGGACCAGTATCATAGGTAGCCTGTTAGGAACTGGGCTGCACAGCAGGAGGTGAGTGGCAGGCAAGGGGGCAAAGCTTCATCTGTATTTGCAGCCACTCCCCAGTGTTAGCCTCACCGCCTCAGCTCCACCTCAGATCATCAGGCATTAGATTCTCATAGGCCCACTGGTCCCTGGTGCCAAAAAGGTTGGGGACTACTGCGTTACCTGGTCCCCATAGCCTCATCAAAATTGGGAGCTCAACAAAAATTTATGGAGGATCCACTAGATAGCAGACCATATACTAGATTTTGAGAATCCAGAGATAACTAAGACATGGATCCTGCTTGCCACCTTGGTACTCATAGTTTAGAAGCCTTTAGCAGCCCACATTCTTTTGGTGAGACTCTCACTAATCCTGGGTTCTTATAAGTCTTTGCCTGACCAATGAGTCACCATAGGCTTTCTTTCCCTCTTCTAAATGTAGCTGTCCTATGTCCCATTCTATCAGGGATCCATGAGCTTATACGAGTGTGTTAATTGGTGTGGATGTACCCGTTGGGGAAGAACAATAGGTTCCATCCATTAAGATTCAGATTTTTAGTCCCGGAGACCCTTGGCAATATTTGGTGAGGAGGCCAGCCTTTTATGCAGTTCATCCTAGTGGAAGCCCATGGGCTGATTATGTTAGGATTATGGGTCCCAGCATATAAGACCTACCCTAACCAGCACATCTTGGGTACTGAGAGCCAACAAACCTGAGCAGATCTACTTTGCAGGGAGTAGCTTCAACCTAGCCTCTCAGTCTGGAGCAGGAGTGCGGATCCCAATTCATTATGAGAATTATTTGTCTCAATTTACTTTTCTATATCGAATTCACACAGATTTGGAAAACAGAAATTGGGGAGGTGACGTAAGAGAAAAAAGAAGAGCAAAATCACCACTACGCCTCCCTGAAAACTCCTTCTTTAGCCACGTCCGCCAAGACGAGAGGCTTTCCCCTATTCTACATTACCCTGCTGATTTATAAGCTCTCAGATTGTTAAAAGCTTAACCAGCTACCTCACGTTCAGAGAACCTGGTGAGCTGGATATTTGGGAACAGAAATCAATGAGCTCATTCCCTAACTTGGCCTGTGACCTGGGGCCAGCTGATTCTTCTTCCAGGCTTCAGTTCCCCTAAACAGATTAGAGGAATACCTCCCTTTCTTTTTCTAGAAGGTAGGGTCTTGAGTACCAGTAGTCTCTTTCATCAGCAGCTATTACATTCCTTTATCTGTTCCTCTAGTCTTCAGAAATCCTATGATCACATAGATTGACTGAACCAAGAGACAAAAACCAGGGTTCTGGTCTAGGCTCTGCTGCCCTAACCTAGTGAAATTAGGTGATGCACTTAGCCTCATACCTAAAATAAGGGGATCAGAGCCAACCAGTCCCACAGTGTATGCAAGCTTATGACTGGTGTACAGAGCAAGCTGAATAATCGTCTCGGAGGTGCTTGGAGGAACAGGCATGTTTGAGAAGGTACTATTATCGCAGTCTCCTTCTATGGCCCTGGAAGGGAGTGGTCAGTGGTTGCTCCGGCCTCAGAGCAACCACTGGGCCCATTAGTCCCCAGCATTCAGCAGACTATCTACAGCAAATACAACACAAGACTGAATACGGATCCCTTTTCATTCAGAGCCTATATATGCCCAGCCCTCCTGACAGCACCTTGGAGATGCTTCCATTGAGAGAATCCAGTGTAGGGCTGAGAAGGAGCTAGACAGCTTGAACCTTGGACGAGTTCAGTAATCTGTTTCCTTATCTATAAGATGAGAATAATAATAGCACCCATGTCATAAGTTAATGATGAGGAGTAAATGAATATATAGTAAGTACTTAAGACACTGCCTGGAGTATAACAAGTGCACAATAAATGCTTGCTCCTGTGTTTCCCCCATTCTTAAGGCATATCTGTCCCTAGTACCCCATCCCTTTGGGTCCCTCTTGGGAGACTGCCATGCATTTGCAGGGGATTTCAAGGAAAACATAAATATTCTGTAACTAGTTTGGCTCTGGAAGGCTCTAAAGCAGGATGTAGATGAAGCAAGTTGCAATATGATGAAGGCTAGTCCCTGGTGAGGGCTCAGTGCATCCCTATCAGAGCCTGGAAGTAAACCAGACCACAAATCCCTAATCAGAAGGGACTCCTCATATGCATGAGCCTGAGATCCAACCAAAACGTTAGTAATTCTCCTAAGTTACAATCCAGTCCAAAGTTGTATTTTGATTTGTAACTGAACATACCATTTTAAAACAATTGGAACCTATATACTTGGTAATACTGGTGGCCCAGAGCAGCAAATTATTCCATGAATCAAAACATTTGGTGTCAGCCCTAGAGATGAGGGGACCGGCCAAGGGTCTGAGTCCTATCTTCTTCCTGTAGCCAGTTGTTTGGGTCTGAGTCCTATCTTCTTCCTGTAGCCAGTTGTTTCCTGGCTCTTCAAGGCAGTAGCTCCTTTATTTTTTCTCCCCCTTGTTATTAGAAGCCCATCTTCTCACTGGACAGCTTCCCTCTGTTGACTTCTAGAAGGGGAGGAAGCGCAGGACCAGCCAAGCTCGTGGGGTGATTGAAGGCAGGATCCTTGTGATCTACAATTAAAAAGAAGTGCCTCCTATGATGTTAGCTATGCAAATGCTGCCTTCTCTACCTGGTCCAACCCTCTATGTCAAAGGAGCCAGCACTGACCCTTAACCAGAGATGGGTGAACAGAGCCAGCAAAGTTACGAATCAGGGTAGATGGAGTCATGGCTTGAGAGCTGCTGATAAAACCTATTACCTACCCCACCCCCACCCCCAGATGATTATTAATGGTAGTTCCCAAAGAGTCTTTTCTTTTCAGGCATAGGACCTAAAGAATTCGACTCCTGAACTAGGTCCCCATCCATCAGTCTTCTAGTTCACCCACGAATTATAAAAGTTCAATGCATTTTCCAAAGATGTAACGAATCCCTTTTGTTCTCTGTGGCTTGGCCAGGTGTCTGAGGGACTGTCTTAGGGAAAAGAAGATAAACTGCTTCATCCTAGTGGCATTCTTTCCTCTTGAGGCAGGTTGCATTTGCCCTATGGAAATCAGATACTGGAACGAGAAGGAATGTCAGGTGTTTCCACTGGTCCTGGTTGGGACTTAACAAGATGCATCCCACTGCCCAGGTTCTCTTTACTCTTGGAAACTTCTAATGCTGAAGGGAACTCAACTATGATATGTCCTGGAGAACCCAGCTAGAGCCCAAGGAGGGGCTGTTCTGTATTTCAGAATACTGGCTGCTATACTTACTAGTTTTTTGACTTACGGCAGATTATTTAGCCTCTCCAAGCCCTAGCTTTTCAACTTTAAAATGGAAATTATAATAGGAACTGTTTCACTGAGCTGGTGTTAAGGACTGAATGGAACAATGTAGACCTACCTCTTAGCACAGCACCTGAGGTTAGTAAATACTCAAATATCAGCTATTGTTACTCTTGATCTCATGCCAGCAGAAGAGGGGAGAGGAGCTCTCTTAACCTTCCTGGATGGCATGTCTTCCCCTTATTCTGGGTTCCTCCTGAGCTATGTATCATCCTGTAAGTAGGTGAGGCCCAGAGCCCCCTGGGTACCCTAAAAGAAACGAGGTCACTGCTAATCAAAATCAAACTGTGAGCAAATGTTAATTATAGGAAAGACTGGAAAGATCTCCCACCATCTCTTGGGGCTCCTACTATTGCATTGATTAACTGTGAGCCAAAAAGTATGAGAAAAAAAGGTTTGTGCCACTTGGTTGACCTGAGGAATCTAGGCAGAGAAGGAACTGTGGGAAAGTTTAGCTCAGAGCTTCAGAGTCCATCTTGCCACCTTTTGGCAGCCATTTTAGGTCTATCTGAGAGAGAGTCCATGTCCATCATTTGGTTTCTCAGATGCTTGCATTTAAAGGCTCTTAAGAACAGGCAAGGACTATTTCCTTCACTCTGCTGCTTAACAGTATGCAGGCTCCATGACTGCTTTATCACAAGCTTATAAGATCCTTTAGTGACTATGAATCTAGCTATTTGTGGGGAGAGGATATTCCAAATTCAAAGGGTCAGAGAAGTGTTAGCTTCAAAGCCTCAGCCCCAGATCTCCTGGGATCAGACCCAATAGGAACTACCCTTTTTACACCAAGTTGCAACTGGAGCCCAAGAGTTGAACCTTGGCATGGGACTCAAGCTATCTCTAAAATTCAAGAACTCCTGGGTTCTCTGAAAGCTGGACTGGATAAAAGTCTTTTGCTGAAGGCTCCAGATTTTTCCACTTTTCTGGTAAAGAAAAAGTCCATAGCCTCTGGGCAGAGATTGGTTTTAAAGAGAAATAAAGGAACTGTGGACCAGAGAAGAGAAGTTTTACTCGGGAGCTCCCTCTACTGGTCCTTTGATAGAAATTCAGAAGAATCATCCTGTCTTGTCCTGTGGGTATCAATTTGAGGCATCTGAGCATCTTGGTGCCATGAACCTAGAAGAAAATAAGTATCCCAAGGCACCAAAGAAGATGAAATGCGAGATTGATTCCTTCTGCTTCCTTCATAATTCCATCTCATATTTATTGGGTGCCAGTACAGTGCTAAGCATCTTACTTGCATGTGGCAGGGTTTGACAAATGAGGCAGCCCAGACCTGGAGAGGTTAAGTTCCTAGTGTCACCAGAGACTAGCAGACCACCTCCGTGACCTTCATGGTTCTTAGGATTCTCCTGAGTGAGAACTCAAGTAAGACTCAAGGAACAATGTGACATGGGAAGTGAAGCTTATTCTCATCACCTAATATAAGCAGGCTGTGCTCTAGGATTGTTCCATACACTTCCTGGGGCCTAGAGCATTTCAACCTTGCTTTTTAAAAGATCCAGCACATGAGGCAGGCAATTAAGTACATGGCTGTGCTTGTCCAATCTGTGCTCTCCTTTTGATGACCAAACTGAAGAAAGCAGAGTAACTAGCACAGTGACGAAGAAGAATTTCCATTACAGAGGTGAGGCCTTTTTTTAAATTTGTGGAACATGTTCACACCTATGTTTTTAAAAATAAAATCCTGTGAGGTAGGTAGGGCAGGTAACAGTACACATATTTTATAGGATGTTGAGTGACGTGTTCCAGATTTTAGGAGCAAATGGCAGAGGCAAGACCAGAACCTTCCCTCTCAGCTCCACTTCTGACTTTTTGGTTGGTCTAGACTGGGCTTTTTAGCTGTAGAAAATAGACTATGAAACCACCTCCTTGATTTACATACAGATCCTGTCCTGAGTCACTCCTCTCTGTTTTGTTCATAAATGAACTCCTTTGATAGTCATTTTAGGAATTATACAAGCCACTTATCTTTTTAAGGTTGGTCTCTCACCAGCCCACATTTTAAAGGTATCCAAGTCCCTGGAAGAATCTCAAATATTATTTAAACTCTCCTGTACCATGCAAAGATGTAACCCTTTTCACGCAGGAGAACCTCAAAGCATTTCTGCATTGGTTCTTCCTGGGGATCTGAGATATGGGTAAGTCATAGCATTCCAAGTCCTCTTTGGGTTGGTCACTGGTCTCCAATTTCACTGCCGTGTCTCTAAATCTACACAATGGAATAGCAGCCATACCAGACATTACCTAGCACTCTCCCCACCCTTATTCAAGACCTCCTACTAGCTGCTTCTTCCCCTACAGGTATAGTGATGTCATAATGGCATCAGAATGGTACCTGCTGATAGTAACACAGCAGCTACAAGAGTGGGCTTTCTGAAGCACCTCCTGAGCTGTTGAGCTGTCATTGTCCTAAACAGAGTAGTTGTGTTAAAAATCTTTGTCCACGATGTAACCTTCTGACCCTCGGCTACCAGTGTAAGCAGCTCTCTCTCTCTCTGATTTGACCTGTTAATACCACAAACTCTACTTTGCCAGAAATATGACTTCTTGATGAATAGTTGGTCCAGACCAGCCAATTTGGAGTGAACTCGTATTTGGCCACTTGCTGGTAAGGCTGAGCATCTCTTTACCTAACTGTAGCCTTGAGTACCTGCCCCTTGTATCCCCGCCACTCTCAGGGAAGCCAAAATTAAACCACTGAAGGAGGGGAGGGGAGAGCCTAGAACTGAATGCTCACAGGGAACTGTGAGTGATGGTACGTAGATTGCTGACACCATATCCCTTTCATTCTTGCTTGTTGTAGGAGCGCCAACGACCAAGAGGAGACCAGATGAGTTTTCAAAGCAGTCCTCAAACACCCAGGACACACCTCATCCTTTGCCTCATGCTTTCTGCAATGTTGCTGCTCACGTTCATCTTCCTGTTAACCCTCGCCATAATTACCCCTTCCTGATCACCATCCTTCCTCCATTCACTACCCACTCAGCTCTTTCTCTGAGGTGCCCCTCTCATTGGCAGTGGCTTTGCTCTCTGGCAAGTTCCCTTCTGAGTTATATCCAGGTGGCTAACATTAGTTTCCCTCTCTCCTACCCTTATCTCGTGCCAGACTCAGCCCAACAGTCAGCCCGCAGGGCAGGAAAACAAGAGGAAATCCTACCTCTTGCAAAATGAAGTCGCAAGACCCTCTGCCAGAGCAGTCACACTCAATGCAGGTACCCAAGTTATCTGAGTGTGATGTAATTGAAACCAGATGGAAAGACCAGAAATCCCTTAATCCCAGTCAGATACAGTGAAAGAGCTTACTCATGACTGGAGCGATCAAGAATGTGGGGGTAGGGAGGAGAGAAAGAGAAAGAGCCCTAGAATTGGATTGCCCCAAACACAGAATGGAATCATCTAGATTTTTTTTCTCCAATTAAATTTGCATTTCATTCTACCATATTGCAATGGCTTCACTCTAGACATTTTCATTTGAGACCCAAGGCTTTTCTTCGTGGTTTCTGAGCCACAGGTTCCTGGATGGTGAGGTAAGTGACATTTGCCAGCACTGTCTAAGATGATTTGTAGTAATCTCAGAAACCCAGTACTGATGAGTCAGACTCACCCTGTTAGGATGTAAGATCTGTCTGTCCTCTTTTGGTTCCAACTGATCTGCATGCCCGTCAGGCACAGCCACAGTTAGTCCAGCCTCACGAGGTTAGTCTACACCTCTACAAAACAGGCCTCCAGCATTAACCAGATCAGAATTGTTGAGGTCATAGAGACAATCACTACCAAAGGTAGTGAAAACCCACTATACCCAGAAAGTACATTTTCTACCCCCCACCCCGATTTTTATTCCTACTTTTAAGGGTAAGGAAGAACTAATAGAAGATGCCAGGTTTTCACGTGTGAACTGAAGGTGTGTCTTCTCATGACAAGATTCAGACCCAATTCATTATTTAACTCATAGCCTTGCTACTAAGTACAAAAAACTGGCCAATCCAGCAGATATCCTTGTCCATTCTTCCTCTGTTCCACAGCCTATATTTATTGGACTAGGAATTCAAGAACTACAATGCCCGTGTTTTACTATTGGCCTATTGGATATAGCGATCCAAGCCTAATAGACCAGCAGCTATTTTCAAGGCTCCTTTAATAGTGAAAGGATAAAAAGTTCAGCTAATTCTTAGACCCACCAGACCTCCCCCATGAATTTATGATGGAGCTCTCTCTGTCCACTGAATTCAGGTGTAGTAGACAACTGTCTGATAACCATAAGATCAAGGCCAAACTCATGCAGGTATCCTGAAGCATCCTCAGATTGTTCTATTCTGTCTGTGGTTCTTGCTTTTCAAGCTCTGATCCTTTTCTATTTAGCCTCTGCTAAACTAAAACATGCTGACATGCTGAGTCCCGCCCCCCCCCTTCAGTCTCAGCCCCCTGTCATGTGCTTACTCTGGCTTTCTTGTCTTTGCTTAGTTCCTTACCATGAAACCCACGCTAGATATTCCTGGGTGGTCCTCTAGGTCCCTGTTCTCCCAAGGCATGGGAGAATCTAGCATCTGGTCCCCCACGATGTCCAGCAGTTAGAATAGTGTAGGGAGGGGAAGAGGGCGTTTGAAAGAGCCTGCTCCTTTATAATGGAGGTATACGAAAAGCAGGAATTGTCTTAACTGTTCTGAAGTTGAACACTGTGGTTGCTTTAGAGTTGAGACTTTTGAGTGCCGATGGAAACTAAAAGAAGTGGGGGATGGGTAGAATTCTAGTCACTTTTTTCCCAGCATGCAAGTCGTCCTCAAACTTCCAAATATGTTGGCTTCTAAGAAATGTTTCCCAAGACCGAATATACCTCTTGATCAGGGTAAGTGATGAAAACGTGTATTTAACAGGGGAAGGGGATCTCGGAATAGCTTATATTATGCATGCTGTGACTAAACTCCCCCACTGTGCTAATAGCTTAGCCTCTGAAGTTTTCCGAATCAAGAAAATGATCAGGGATGCCAGTTTCTAAAGGGGTGAAGGAGTACTCAGATGACTAGCCAAACCAAATACAGATTTGCTGCTGTTCTCACCTTAAGACAGCTTTCTTGGAAGACTGGACTGGGGACCTCCTAACTCCTTCCAGGTGCCACACAAGGGGCTTCCCTTGTGGAGGTGGAAACATGGTTAAGTGTAGCAGCCCAAATGGGCATAAGGTCACTGCATCTCCACTCCACACTGGCTGGCTTCAGACAAAACCTTTGAGTTTTGGATGAGCTGGGGGCTTTCATTGTTAGAGGATGAAGGGTGTCTCTTCTCAGGCAGAAAGCCTTGTGATGGGGCCAGGGGTGGGTCGTGTCTGTTGGCTGAAGGTCTCGTTAGGAGGAATATATCAGTTTCATTATTCAGGTCACTACTGACAAAGTCCCATACATCTCCAACTCCAAATGAGGGTGCCTAGAACTGATTAAAATACCAGATATAGGAATAGAAACAACATGATAGAGTCATGTTGCAGCCACGCAGACATGAATTTTATTAGATCCCTAATTGTACGACTTCAAGCTCTAAAACTTTTGGACAAGTCACTTAAACTATCTGATTTCTACTTCCTTAGCTTTAAAATGGGAAAAATAACTACTATTTTTGAAGTGATTTCTGTGCTCTACAACGCAGTGGGATAGGTAACATTATTATTGATGACACCCATAAAATTGCCTTAAGTATTATATAATTTATATAAAAGAACCTGCCAGGTAGTGTCTGGCACACAGTAGGTACTCAAAAACTACTGGTTTCTTCTGCCCCCACTCTATCCTTTACTTAGGCCAAAATAGTTCTGCTCCCTGATGGAGACACCTTTAGGCAAAGAGGTGTCTAAGAGGTGTTATTTCCTGGTCATCTTCTCCAATAGACTATTGGTTAATTTCCTGGAAGCTGTTTTTTTTTTCCCCTCCCTCAAACCCAGTACTTTTTACTGGTATTTTTCTTGGTGCTTAAAGAGGAGATGAGACACACAGGCAGGACATTTCTGGGCTTTGGTCACCCTGGAAGAGGAGACTCAGTTCTTTTCGAGGGCTTTGTGACAGCAGTGTACCCCCACAGGCCTTCTGGGGGAGCATTAGGGGAAACCAGCCCTTTTCACGCTCGGGATGCCCAGGAATGGCTTGGCAGTGCAGAGGGCAGTTTTCATCTTGGACAGGTTCCACATCAGTCTATTAATTCCCTGGGTCTTTAGTTTGACTGCTCCGACAGGAGTTGGGCACCACAGCCCTGAGCAAAGACTGGCAGGACAGCTCAGAAAGCCAAGGTCACCAGCTCCAGTCCAGGAATGTACCAAAGGACTTGACTGATGTGTAGGGAAAACGGAGGTGCTGGCTCTGGTGGCCCAACTTTCTGCAAATATTTCTGCTGAGCTTCCTAGGCACCACCCCCACCCACCCCAGACTAATCAGTCAGCATAATTACAGTAGCACGGTAGGGATAAGGCAGAGCACACCCTCTCCTGGGGAGGGACAGCAGAGATGTTGAATCCACCAGGCAACCAAGATTAGACGAGTATGATTTTGGCTGCTGCCCTCAAAGTTTTGAGATGCAGAGTCTGAGCACATTTCTCATATTTCCAACTTTACCTCATTTGTTAGGGCTAGATTCAGAGTTTGCTGGAAGCCGTTAAATGAACTTGCGTTGATCTAAACGTCAGATACATGAGCACTCAACCACTATAGAAAGCATAGAAATAGAAAGCAGGTCACGTTATTCTAAATTGTCTCTTCTACATATAGTTTATGTAGTTTATATAGAATCTATATGGTTTCTGTGAATGAATTTATGCTTACACATATCCACGCATATCTCTAAAAACATACCTACTGTGTGACTTTATAAAGATCTTTAGCCTGACATTTTCATTAATCCAAAGATGACTTCATTAAAATGCTGTCGGAACATGATGGGAAAGCTTTTCTGTCTGTCAAGCCACATCTGATGATCCTATATGATAAGCCATCTTCAGTGGAAGAACCAGGGCCACCTACCTCTCTACCTCTCACTGGGATTTCTTCTGACTGCCCGACTGCACACCTCCCCACTGCAGCAACGTTCTCACATGCATACATACATGCATTCATGGAGCTAAAAATAAATAGCTGCTGATGGGCTGCCAGAGGGTGTCCTCCTTGAACAGCCATCCTGTCTCTCGTTAGTAGGCAAGGCTTAGTTACAGACAGGAATTGAGGGTCCGAGAAGGCCTTAAGCTTAAACCAAAATCTCTGAGGCAAGTTACAAAGGATAGGAGTGCCTAAGGACGGAGATGAGAGGACACTAAAGATCTCACTGAGTAAAGATCAGCCCCATGATTGCTGCCTTCCTGGCTTTGTGCCCCAAATCCTAGTGGCAACTTCTGAAAAACTGTTTATTGGCATCAAGGAAAACTATTGTCAGGGAAAGTTGATAATTAGGGTTAATAAAGAAAATGAACCATGTCTAAGCCATGACTGAAAATAGCTCTCTGCTTTCCTGCCCCCTCCCCCTTTCAGGACAGAGGTTATGTGAGGTGGATCTGGGATGCTGAGTAGATTTGGGGAGGGTGATCTATGTGTGTGTGATTTTGTCACATCTTCCAATCTGCAAGAATTCTTCCCACCTCCATCACTCCACCAATCAATAAATCCTTTGTCATGCCGAGGTGTGGCATGTCTTCTGCTGAAAACCTCAGATTCAGATGCAACACACTGAGACACACACACACACACAGTCACCCTCACAAAACAAGTTCCATTCAAATTGGTTTAAAAATAGCACTAATACATCTGAGCTCATTTTTTAGGGACATTATTTTAAGAAGAAAAAAGATCCCATGGTCTTTGAGAAGGGGAAAAAGATAAACCGTCATCTAGTCTTAAAAAGTTCTGATAATGTCACTAGAGTATTTGCAGTCTTTGTTGAATTTTCTCCTCTATCATTCAACAAAAGTTGTTTATTTGCTAAATACCCTGCCATCTGGGTATTTATAGAGGTGGTTTTCCTTTTAAGGTGGTGAGGAGAGAGGGAAAAGCTGCAGCAGTAAGCCCTGTCCCCTGTCCCTGGCCTCTGCCCAGCCCCTTCCACTGACTCCCTGGAGGCAGGTGGATTTATGAATCAATTACCCCTCCCCCCACCCCAGAGGGCAGCCCCTGAACGCTGCTGGCCATTTGCAAAGGTGTGTGTGTGTGTGTTTAATTGCAGGTTTATTTGTTCCTGCTTTGAGAGTCTGTCTGTCTGTAACTTGGATTAATACTCCCCTGGAAGCTGTAGCTGGCTGATTCCGTGGGAGACCAAGCAGGATGCGTGGGCCCAGGAAACAGAAGAGGGAAGAGGAGGGAGGGAGAAAAAGGGAGCAGGGAAGAGAGCGCGAGCCGTAGAATCTGTTATTTGCGTCACTAGAGGAGTCGGGGCTATCAGTCCGCCAAACACAGAATTAATCCGAGTTATAGCCATAGCTGTCTCTGCTACAGTGGCCAGTTGTGAAAGGGCGGGGAAAGGACGCTCGAGCAAATCTCTGCGAGCCTAGTGTGCACTGGGAGGCGGAGGGCGTTTGGGAAGGGGGCTGTCCTGTTAGGCACGCCCTCGGGCCACCCCCCCACCCCCCCCCCCCCCCCCCACCCCCCGTGCAGAGGAGGCTGCAGCCTCCTCTGCAGCTGCCCAGCCCAAGCCTGGGGTGGCAACCGCCTCGGCTGCCTCGCCAGCTTAGTGGCTGCGCTGAATACAAAGCGCTGTCTCCGAGCAGAAGCCTTTTCCCAGCTGAACCAGACCCACCAAAGAGGAGAATCTGCACGTGACGTCAGTAGCTGATGACTGACGCAGGCTGGCAAAGGAGACTCAAGGCGGCTGCTCTGCGCTGCCTTCATGAGTCTATTTTCTCCAGCCCCCTCGTAGTGAAATTACTAGAACGCAAAACACACACATATGAAGCTTTCAAAATATACATTTCCAAAGGCGGTGTGTTGCAAACAGCGCGATTCTGCAAAGCATGGGTGGGAAACGTGGGAAGGGTATAGATTTTTTCCTCCTTCATTTGGGAATCTCCATCGTGGATAGCATTAGGCTCGAGCTTTCTTGGGCAGCTCCTCTGGAAAAGGGGCCTAAGCACTCCCCTCTGCCCCAGCATGTAGAGAATCTGGTTAATGGAGACTTGCAGCTCCGAAAGAATGCAACCATTCCAGTCTTCCACTCAGGGAGGCTGCGAGGAGCTTGCAACAGGCAGAAGCAGACAGGAGTTAATGGGAGGGAGGAAGAATATAAGAAATATTTGGGTATTTTTATGCTTTGAAAAACATCATCTGCAGTAATGCAAGTGAGTCTGGTGGTGCAGAAAAAAGTGGGGAGGGGGCGCTTAATGCACATTTAATGTTTTGGACGTAACATTCCAGTGAAATGCCTTTGTGTGTGCAGGTTTTTTCAGTACTTGCTAAAAATAGCATCAGGGTTTGATCGTGTTCCAGAAATAGACCGAGGGCTGCACTGGGATAAAAAGCCAGCGCGGGTGGAAGAAAACCTGGACATCACCGCATTCCCCCCCTCCCCACTATGTCTGGAAATTAATTGTTGGATTTTTCCTCTCTTCTCTTGTCTCCCTCTCTCTTTCCACTTTCTCTTCCCTCCCCCTATGTTTCTCTTTCTCTCTCTTAAGGAGTTCCCATTTGGGTAAGTAATATTATGTCATGTGCATGCCGCAGACTGTGAGTATGAACTGAGGCTTACTTTGTGCATGCTCTGATGTTCTTTTTGGCTGCCTTTTTACCCCTTTCTAAAGAGGAGGTGGAACTGAGTAGGGGGTGAGGGGGTATACCTGTGTGTTTGCATAATGAATTTGGGGCTGCATGCAAAGAAACTGAAAGGGGAAATTCTTGCATAGCCGGGAATCACCCAGATGAATCTCTGAATCAATAGCTGCTGCAACTCCCTTTCTCTTTATGGGTCGGCGCTGTTGAGTCCGGTTCTCCCGACTGCCCCCCTCCCCTTCCCATTTTATCTGTCTTAAAGGGTGCCCAGATACGATTTAATGGGCCATCTCTCTGCTAGATTAATGGAGACGATGCGATAAAGATTAAAATTGCATGAATAGGGCTGGGAGGTAAAGGGGGCGGGGGAAATCCCTATTTCCTTGACAAACTTCCCTGTGCGCTCCGCTCCGGGAGCCAGAGGCTCACGACCCTGGTCCCCGCTGGCCCAGGGCGCGGTAGCTGTCCATGGACAGCAGGTGCTGAAAATTCCGTGGTTCTCAGCGAGTTCAGCTCCGAGCGCCAGGGGGCGGAGTTGGCGCCAACTGCGGATAGCCCCGCCCTGGATGCAGAAGGAGGATACGGAGAGGAGGGGGTTAAGGATGTTCAAAGGGGATAGTCGTGACTTCGGTGAGAGCTTTGGGGAATGGGGGGGGGGTGAGTGGGAAGGGAAGGAAAAAATATTAAGGAGGGAGAGCAAAGAGTTAGATTCGAAGATGAGCCAAGGCCCAGAGCTTCAGGAACCGAGAGCCGATGCCTCACTGGGTTTCTCCGCAGAGGCCAGACACTATCTGGGTCTCCATTCCCAGGCTCCTGCATCTTCCCGCCAGTGGGTTTGAAAAATTTCTCTCCGATGATTGTGACTCTCAAAATAAGAGGCTATAGGTTGCTTTATTCGGACTCTCGTCCCCTCCCACTTCATGCCCCCCACGCTCCGACATTCTGCAATTCTTGTGAGGCGTGTAAGGATGTGTCTGTGCATTATGGCCTTTTTCTTACTATTCCCCCTTCGCGTCCTAGTCATAGGATCCCCAAATGAGTTGGTGGAATGAATTAGAAGCCAAGGAACAGGAGTTGCCGGTGCGATGCGCAGAGAATTCAGGCTTGGGAACATCGCACGGCTCCTTAAAACCAAAAGCCAAAGCGTTTCTGAGAACCAGCTCTGAGAGAAACTGGGATGGGGAGTCGTCTTCTTCTAGTTGACAAATGTTATTGAGGAGACCATCAACTCCCTGGGATTATAGGCTCAACCTAGAGTGAGATTCATTGCAATCAGCTCCAGACACTTTGGCCAAACCTGTAGCCAGACAGGTGAGGAGGGAGGAAGGTTATTAGAGGCCAGAGGAGGTTTAAATATCACGCGCACAAAAAGACAT
Source organism: Pteropus vampyrus (assembly GCF_000151845.1). Lineage (NCBI taxonomy): Eukaryota > Metazoa > Chordata > Mammalia > Chiroptera > Pteropodidae > Pteropus > Pteropus vampyrus. Next base: position 7,529,460 of record NW_011888812.1, read on the forward strand.
GTTAACTCCTCGTAGAGGAATAATAAAAATCCATCCTCCAACTGACCCACAAGGTTGGGCTGTAAATGGTGGGGGAAATGAAGCAACTTGCCGATCTGCAGTAAGCTTAGGTGCACGCAGGGATGTTTTCTATGTAATTAAAAACAAAACAAAACAAAACAAAAACAAAAAAAATGGGATGGTGAGATAAGTATCTGGGGGGGCCAGACTTCAGGCGAGAAAAAAGAACCCAGGTACTTTATGCTCCCTCTGCCCCATCCTAATTCAGCAACAGCCTCTGGCTTTAGTGACCTGACCCCAAGGCAGGACAGCTAAGGCACAGCCCTTGGGGGTGGGGAGGAGGGAAGAGGGAGGGTCAAAATATTTTTAGCTCAGAAGCAGTCCTTCTCTGGGAAGATTCCCCTGGCTAAGACTGAGTATTCCTCAACTCATAATAGTAACGGGCTGTTACTGATGTAGAGAATAACACAAATAACGCTGCATCCCACACTTTGTCTTGACAATTCAGCTCAAACCAAAGCTGCTCGCGCCTCTCGGCCCACCCCTCGGCCTTCTCGTCATTCATCCGGACCTACTCCTTCCCTTCCCAAGCCTCACCCCTCTCAGCCTCGCAGATTGCTCGGTTGTGTTTACAAATTTTGCCACATTTGCACAGCAAATAGCTGAGGTTGGGGTAGGGGGAGCGTCGGGCCAGGAGGGATGGTAGCACAATAAAGTACTTGCAACACGTGGAACGCGGGGGGGGGGGGGTCCAAGAGTCATGAGGGGGTGAGAGGAGAACGCCCCATGACCTCATTTTCCCCCGTTCCCCCTCCCCCATCGCTTGACACAATGCACAAGTTTACCCCTGAACTAGAACCTATTAAATAATTCAATGGTAGCGGTGTAATTTTGGTTGGAACCAGCACGGATTCCCAAGTCGTGACTGCAAAAAGTGAGTAATGCGCGCTGGCTGCGTCATGGCTCTAGTCACAGTTCATTCCGAACTGAGAAGGAATCGTGACTTCGCCTGGAGACGTCCCCTACATGGGAGACGGGGGGAGGGGGGGCACCAAACGGGGGAGGGGGGGTTGGGGGGAAAGACCTATCCAATGAAAACCGTTGCCAGAGGTGCATTTGAACTCCGCCGCTCGCTGCCTCGCTCTCCCCTAGCTGCCGGGTGCACCTCTCTCCCCCACCCGGCCCGCGCGCTTGCTGGCGCGCACGCTCGCTCAGCCTGCGACCCGACGAGTCCTCAACAAGTTGGAGGAAGGCAGTAACGCAAGGGTTAAACTCGGAAAGCCGCAATTACCAAGATCGTGACCCTCCCACACAGAACAGTAACTTATATACTCACCTGGAAGCGCCCGCTTTGCCGCTGGGCAAATACCCGTGGGGGCGGGGAGGGGCGCGAGAGGAGCGGGCCCGTTGGAGAGGGGCTTCTTCAAGCTGGCTGCAGTGTGGACTGGACCAGCACGCTCTTGGGACCTCCGGACCGAGGTAAGGAGAAGGGAGATGGTGTACTGGTCGGTCGGTGGTCGGTAGGCTCACTGGTCGGCTGAGCAGAACTTTTTTCCCAGTTGCCCAGCGCCGCAATCGCTGCAGGTGCGGCCTGTGGAGCCCCCTCTGGCGAGGCGGGCGGGCCGACGCTCGGAGGGTTTGTGCGTGCGTCCGTCGGTCGCTGAGCGGAGGGGAGGCGGTGGGAGGGTGGGTGGGTCGCAGAGCTGAAGAAGGGTGACGGATGGGCGGAGGGGGTGGGTCGACAATGACTTGGAGACAGCGACTGCTTCGTCTGGCTACGTTTTCTCCGGGCGTGCTGAGGAAGAGTGTGTGTGCGCACCCGCGCCTGCCCGCACGTCGATTCCAGGGTTGCAAAGAACAAATATGGCAACTTCCCCCCCAAGTTCTTGGAATGTTTGCAACATCCCACCTTGGCTGTGTTTTTCCCCACAGGGGGGTTACTGCTGGGGAGGGAGATGGTCAGAACGTTCCTTTGCCCACACCGTTCTCCAACACTGATGTTGCGGGTGGGGGGGGGGGGGGGCAAGGAGGGCATGGCTGGAAAGGCCATTGGAAGGGTGACGCTGCCCTGGGCAGTAGGAGGGCAACCCCTCAAAGTTTGAATGGATAGGATGGCAGAAGGGGCCTAGAGGGAGAGAGGGAGGAGGGAAGGAAGGTGAACGAAGGAAAGAGATTTATTTCTCTCCCTCTTCCATCCTGGTCTCCCTTCTCCCTCTCCTTCCGCCTGCAGATGTTGGAGTCTCCCGTCGCTGTACGAGGCGGTCTGTGAGGGGCTTGCGCCTTGTTGTCCCCCCCAACATTCTGCAGAATGGGTAGGGAGTGGGGGGAGGGCTGCAGCAATGAAAGGGCACCTGAGGCGAGTTGGGCCATTAGACACCCAATATCTAGACAGGTTTGGAGGAAGGTGTGGAGGGAGGAGCCTCACCCTTCCTATGTGAGCATTCAGAACTTTTGGGGGGGGGATTGAGATATTCACATATTTCTAGAAATAGGGTGACTAGCATGGACTTTGGGTTTATTTTATGTTCATCTTTGCCTGTCATTTTCTGTCTGAATCTTCTGGCTTGGGTCTCGTTGGGAGAGGTCGCTCTCTTGAACCCCGCTTGCCCAATGTCTTGCACCCCTCTCCTCGCCTGGGCTGGAATAGGGGTCCTGGCCAGCTTTTTTTTTTTTTTTTTTTTTTTTTGCAACAACAGTATTTTAACGTGTTCCAGTCTGGGTTTTGTTGAATAATTAGAAATGGAAATATTTTTTTCCTCCCTCCCCCTTCTGAAAAAAAAAAAGAGAGAGAGAGAAAATGTGAGCTTTCTCCTGATTGGTGGGTGACGATTTTAGTCCGCACCAATGAGCTGGCGGCCTCGTCTGTATTTATTTAGTGCTCTGGGGGAGTTTTTCTCTTTACGCAGCGCCTGTAGTCACGGCTGGAACCTCGGCTGGGGGACTAGGAAGGACAAGAGGGGTTTTAGGGGGAATCCGAACTGTACCTGTTCAGAGATCCACGACCTTGCAGCCAGGGCTGGCGGAGCTCTGATAGTGGAATGGGGAATATAGGACAGATAGGCGGGGAGGCTCGGGGTGCTGGGGCTACGCGAGAGGGGTGGAGGCTGGGCGGCGGGATTCCTAGTTCCCCTCGGCGCTCCTCGCCCTCCACACACCTCGTTGGAGACTGAGCGGGCCGAGTTGGGGGGATCGCGGACGGTGTGGAGAAATGCAGGGTTGGGTCCGGGGCTCGAGGAGGGGCGGGAGAGGGCGGGCGGCGCGCGGGGTGGAAAGCCTGAGCCGCGTTGGAGCGCGCTGGGGAGACCCAGCCTGCTCAGCTCCGAGGTTCGGAGACATCCTGGGCAGAAGGCGGCGGCGGCGGCGGCGGACCGAAGAATCCGGCAGACTCTGCCCTTCGCGAATCTTTTTGCGGTCTGGGCTTGCTGTACATAACTCAATAGCCGGAAGCCCTTACCCCAAAAAGCATTCGCGGAGGGCTCACTCGTCGAGAAGATGGCCAGCGATCGCCGAAGCCTACACCTTCCCGAAGAGGCTCGGTCGAGCCTTTCCCATCCCTGTCCCCGTTTTCCACAGAAGAATTCATCCTTTCTCTCCCGTCCTTCCCGCGCTCGCTGAGGCTTTGGTCACCCGCCTGTCCTCTGCGCGGGTCCCCCACCCCCAACTTTTAATCGACTTTGTATCACCGGGGGAATTGGAGCAGGCGATGTGCGTGTGTTTTCGGAGAAGTGGGAAGAAGCTAAAATACAATAAAAGTTTACAGAAGTTGTGTCTTCCCCCCAACCCCCGCCCACCCCCGCAATAACCCCATTCACCCGCTTCACAAAAACAATCTGGTCTTAGGGCTAAGTCAGTACCTGGAATATGAATCAGTCGAGGACATTTTCTGGTCATTTTTGACCCTAATGATACAGCTCTGCAGTATGGGGGTGGGGAAGCCCTTGAGGGAGGGGCAGGAGGCCCTCAGCATCCTCTGTCCTAGCGCAGGGGACCTGGAGGTGAGGGAGCCGCGGTGAATTGGGTGGCTCCGAAAACAGGGAAAACACCCAGGCACCGCCTGCTCCCCTGAGTCCCTTCTTACCCCCCGCACATGCTTCCAACCCAATTTGGGGCGTTTTGCAGCCTCGGGTACCCCTCATCTCGTCTTTTTCTAAACTAAGTAGCACGGAAGTGGGTAAAACGGGCGAAAACTGGGGAAACCCCCGCAGAGAAGGAGCTTTTGAGAGATGCAGTTGTACCCGACTCAGCAGCTTAGCAGTAACAGCAGCAGCCCCATCCTGGCCTCTCCAGGCACCCCGTCTTAGAGAGAAGGGCAAAGCCGCAGGGTTGGGGATTGTCTGTGGGTCTTCCTCCTCCCCTTCCACTCATTGCAGTTATGACCACTTTGGTTACAAGTGACACAAATTAGGCCTTCGCCATGCTCTGCGCCCCGTGCCCTTTGCCAGCTAGAAACATTGCTAGACGCCCTTAGGGACGGGTCCAGATGGACACCCAGACACACACGGGTGTATTCGGGAATGGACACGGATAGAGGATGCATCTCAGAATATGAGAGTCCAAGCCCCGAGGGCTGCGAAGCTACACATTTTAGGGGAGGGCCTGAGTTCTCCCCGCACCCCAACCACCGCTCTTCCAGCAAACTAAACGCCCACCATCATTCCCCTCTCGATTAGCTGAGCACCCAGACTCTACCTCCTTCCGAGTAAGAAAAGGGCCACGGAGGCTGAGTGTGCTGGACAGAGTCAATCTTTCTAGCTCAGCTTGCGGAAAGGCGCCCAAGGCGAGGACTTCAAGCTCTAGGGCTAAATCAGAGCCCCTCTCCCCTGATAAAGGAGACTTCCCCTCCCTGATTGCGTATTTTGAAAGAGTAAAAGGGTCTCGAAGACTTGCAAAGGAGATGGAGCAGAAGAAAAAGCTCTGGGGGGGTTTCCTTCCCGCCTCTCACCTGGGGCCGTCTGTGGAGCGATAGCTTCGGCGAGGGAGAGGCGGAAGAGCCACGTTAGATTAAAAATAGCTTCACCTTGTGTCCCTCAGCTTCTCTTTTGTCTTTTGCTTCTTAAACTCCCCTCCTTTTCCCAGCCAGGAAAAAAAAAAAAAAAAAGTCCTCCTCTCTCTAGAAGCCTGATCCTCCACCAGATTTGGGAGAGAGGTGACTTAAGAGAAGTGAACTTGCACAGAAGGTGTTGAGCAACTGGAGCGCAGGCAGCTGGGGGTTACTGTGTCCCTAGTCCCCTCCCTTCTCCTACAGAGGCTAGGTTTGGGGCTAGGGCTCCAGAGCCCAGGAGCACCGGGCCGAAGCCGGCGTCGTGCACGCCTGAGCGAGTCCTCGCCTCTGCTCAGCCAGACAACTGTTGCTTCCTCGAAGAAGCTACTGCTGCTGCAGCTCAGCTGCTGGGGCGGCTGCACGCCGGGGCTAAGGCTGCCCACTTTTAATCTGGGTTGGGGGTCTTGCCGAGAGGGGTGTCTCATTCCGGATGGGATGGAATAAAGGACCCCCTCCCCTTCTCCTTCACAATAAGTGAAAACCTGTGGCTTTTTGTGCGTCTTTCCCTCCCTTTAGGACGGTTAAGCCAGCCTAAGACCAGTGGGAGTTGATCTCCCCCTTTCTCCCCACTTTGCCTTTGCTGAGGAAGGAGGGCAAGGAGAGGGGGAAATCTTTTTGAACCCTCAAACTGTTAATGCACACCCCTCTTGAAAATAGCCGCATCACCTAGTAAGACAGGGACCTGATGGAAACTTCCAGACACTCGCATCTGATGCCCACCCTTTCAGCCCCTGTAGGGAAGGGAGGAACAGCTCGAGACCCTTCCTCACCCCAATCTCCTTCTCCCTGGGGAGGAAGAAGTTTTCAGGAAGCTGCTGGGGGAATTTGGTCCCTCCCGCCCAGTTAACTAGCTTAGCTTTTGCTTGTGTTAGAAAATCAAGACCAGGGGTTGCCTCTGGAGCTAAGGAAGGGGTGAAGGTACCACGGAACCCCCTCCCCACCTCCTGCCCTCTAGTGGTTGGGCCAGGCCAGGGAGTTCTGCATGCTCTCACCCTCCGGCTCACTTTTGACTGCTCTGCATCTGCACTGCTCCCCCGCTGCCTCTCCTTCCCTGCCCATAGCTAGAGCCAGGTTTCCTCCCTTTATCGGCTTTTTGGCCCCCTCTATCCTCTTTCCAAGACCTGTGGTTGCTTTGAGTCCCTCTGCCTGAACTGCCTTAGGCTCAAGGCAAAGGAAGGGATCGAGTCAGAGGTTTTGGGCACATTTACTGCAATCCCAGACCAGGACCCTTTTTTCTATCCCAGAGACTTCTCAAACTGGGGGACTTTGTGGGCACCTCTGAAAAGCTCTCCTCTTGCATCAGCACCCTTACCTTGCAGCTCTTGGCCCAGACATGCCCTTCTGCCCTCTTCCTTCCCTCCAGCTTCCCCACTACTTGATTTCCTGTGAAATGTCCCAGCCCCCAATCTCTCCCATCCTCTTCCTGAGCCAGCAGAGTAAACTTACCCATCTATTTGCCCTTCCAGGTGGTCCAACCTGTCCTGACACATGGAGGTCTGCATGAGAGGTAGCCACTGGAAAAGGGGTTCTCAGAGACCACAGGAGTGGAAGAGTCTGGACAAATGAGCTCTGGAGTCCCAGGTGAGTACAGATGCCTCAGCCCACTGCCCCTTGGCCTAGGCAGGCCCACAGGGCCTCTATATACACTCCCCACTCAGTGAAGGGACACAGGGAAGTCAGGGAGGGACTGTACTCAATGGCTTAGCTTTTGGCAAAGAAAGGCACCCAGCATAGAGGTCAGAGGGAAGGACACAGTACCCCGTGAGGCAAGCCCCCTTCTTGTCTTATTCCCTAGAAGGACTTGACTCTTGGTGTGTGGAGGTTACCTAGCCCTTACTACTTACTGAGAGGCACGGGCCTTACTCAGTGAGGCTCACAGTTCCCTCTCTACCTCTATTTCCTGGGCTATTTCAGGCTTCTCAGGGGCCCAGGAGAGGTGCAGAGTTGAAGGGTCATTTGCTGAGCTCAGTTTCTTGGAGGAAACTGAAGCATTGTGTTATGTCTCCTTAACTGGAGTTCAGCATAGGACATATACGAGAAGTTTTAGGTTATGGATTTTTTCTTTGAAGGGTAGGCATTAATCTCTAAATACATTTACTTTTTCTATTAACCAGCAAAATTATTTGCTGCTACAGAGCTTTTGTTTAGCTGCCTTTCTGAGCTTCAGTGTCATACTGTGATTCTTATTGGGGAATTCAGTGCAGAGCTTGGCAGAGAATTTTTAAACCGGAAGGCTGTAGGTTTTGTGAGGAAAGGAGAAACTGAGCAACCTGGCTAATCTTTGGATGTTAAGTGAGTAAAATGTGGGAAGCTGCAAGGAATCTTAGAGGGAAACTTGAGGCTCATGGCAGAACAGAAGCGTATTACATGGAAGATTTCAGATCATTACAACACAGACCTATTTGCTCTGTTAATTAAATGACTGCTACATGGGTTTTGTGAAATGTTTACATTTTGAGAGTGGAACTCAAATAATAAATAAATTGACAGGAAATTCTCTATAATCCCATCACATGAAGTGAAGGCTAGGTCTTCAAATCATTGGCTGAACTATCTTTTTTAAAATTCCCCTTTTGAATATAAGGATCTGAAGTTTGCAGCATCTGTCTTAGACTAGCAATAGGGTTGTCGTTCATTCCATGAGATTAACATTTCTCCCATCTCCCCTGTAACTGATACTTCAATTGCGTTGTAGAGAAATCTAGGAAAATGATATGAGGGTTGGGTGATTTTTTATTTGTTTTTTGGCTGAAGGGTAACCTCTTCTGATTATGTTTGAAAAATCTGTTGATGGGTTAAACCTCAAACTTAGATATCATATGTAACATGCAAAAGCTGGGAAGAGCTATAGAGAATATATAGACCAATACCTTTGTTTTATAAAACAAGAAACAGAGGTTCAGAGAGGTTACGTGATTTTACCAAGGTCACACAGTTGGAACTTGAATCCAGGTTGTTTATTGTCTGCTCTGGGTTCTTTCTGTTTCACTAAATCTTTTCTACCACTACCAAATAATATGGATAATCGATAAACACAATCTAGGGCATTGTAACAGATTTCCTTCGGAAACATGTTGCATTTGGGATGCCAGAGTTCAAAGAAGAGTTTACCGAAAATTTTTTCTGCTGTCAGTTAGCATTCTGGGAGTATCTCTATGTTTAGAACAGCTCTCGTCCTCGGCTGATGACTCGGCCCAGACCTCAACACCTCCTTGTTGGCCTCAGTATGCTGAGGGAGTCACCAGCACAAGAAATTTGCTATGTCACAGAATCAGAGAATTGGTCTTTTTCAAAAATCTCTCCTGGGATGAAGCAGTGCCCTGAGGACTAAGCCCCTCTCCCTATTTCTGTCCTCTGGGTGGTAGTTTGAGTCTCATCCTTCTTGCCTGCTGTGCTTGATTGTGAACTCTTTCAGTGGGTAGTAAGGCCTGTCCTGAATTCTCCCAGGTTCTCCTAATTACTTTACCAGCAAGGAAGGCCCTTCAAAGGGAGCCTTCAAACCAGGCAGGGAATCTGATTCCTGTCTCTCAGATATCTTTTAGAATGCTGCAGGTCACCTGCTCATAGGACAGCTGCTTGGCCTGGTCAATTTTAAGTTTAAGATTTACCATCACCACTTAGATCTAACTTCACTATTTCAGCTTTATATATTTCCATCAATAACAGCCATTTCTATGCCATATTAATCGTGTCTTCAGCACATAGGAATGGTAGCCACGCAGTGTGTGCTATCACAAATAAATCATTCTGGTGGCCTTTTTCATAGACTGTCCCTCCTCTTTGCTCCCCTACCTTCCTTTTGGGACATGCACTAGCTGGCAGCTTCTAGCTAGGAAATAAAGTGCATTTCTCTGCTTTAAAAGTAATGGATTTGGAGGAAGAAAAATGAAATGGAATGAAAGATGGAATTAGGTTAAAAAGCAAAACAAAACTAACTAGCAGTGGAAAGAGTTAAAAGAGCTAATTCTATCTGGTCCTGACTACTTAGGCTCATGACCTTGCGGTTATAGCCTTTCTAGGCCTCAGTTTCTCCATCTGTAATATTAGGTACTTTATTGCTTAGACCCCTTCGACCATTCATTTATTCAACAAATGTTGATTGTTTTTTCAACAAATGTTTATTGAGTCCCTACTGTGTATCAGGCCTTATTCTAAGCACTGGAGATATAAATAAAATTATTCTCTCTTTGATAACCTAATGAAGCTCTGGAACTTATTCCCAGAAAAACAAAACAAAAAAGGGAAAAAACCCCACAAATATTTTATAAACAACTTCCGGGAGTTCATGACCACCCTAGGCTCATGGACCCCAAATTAAAATTTTTCATCTAGTTAGTCTCTAACACCTACAATTTACAGTATTTAAGTTTGAAGCTTAGGTTACATTGTTAAATCTTGATTTTTATCTGCTCTTTATTTTTTTTTCCCCCTAGTAGCATTCTGTTACATTTTTATCATAAGTTTTAGTACTCCTTTTTTGGAGAACAAATATTTGGAACTTAGTTAATACATAGCAAATGACTAGAATAAATGTTGAACAGAAAACGAGTAACTGAAGGGCAAGGCATTCGTGAGCTGAGGGACAAAAGCAAATGAGAAGTTTTAATGACCCAGCCTAGCCAGGTCCTTCAGAATTTCCAAGAGATAATCTGTCTTTTAGGCTAAGTGTTCTTGGCAAAGTCTGGTGATTCAGCAGAGGGAAGAGAGGTTTGTGTTGGAGCTGCACAGTGTAAAGTCTCAATGTCAAGGCTCGTAGCAAAGATGGGTTTCCTTCGGTGCTTTTGACCACCAGGGAGAAGCACAGCTAGACGGGGCAGGGATTCCTTGAGGAGGAAAGGAACAGTCCATTTGTTGGATTGTTAGGTTGGTAGACTGGCCCAGTTGGGTTGGCCTTGATGGGTTGGTAGACAGTTTCTACGCAGCACAGCAGGGGGCTTTATGGCAGGCAATTCTGCTGAGGTCTTCAGCAAAGAAGAAATTGGGAGTCTTTAAGGCCCAAAATGGACATGGGAGTGTGCCAAGGTTTCTTCTTAGTTCCCAGTCTTTCAGAGCCTCTTTCTTCCCTGCCTTTAGGGACCTCATAATTCCTCCTTGCCATGAAGAAGGCCTAAGCTTTTTCATTTAGGACAAAGGACATTTACTAACTGTAGTATTGATCGGGTACTGAAGCAAATTTTATATTCAGAGAGAGCTGGGTGCTCTTATTTAACACTCCCAGGATGCACAGCCAGTGGAAGTCACTACCGGGAGACCACCCTGGAAGTGAAAGGCCCAAATTAGGACTTGAACTTGTAAAGACTTTGTGGTAGATTGTGGGAAGATAGGGCGAAGTGTGTGAAGTTCTACTTAAGCAAAAAAGCAGCAGATTGCTACTACTAAGGCTAAACTATAGAAAAATCCATGAAAATACAGGCTGGTCCTTTTCATTTTCTCAATTTCCTCATCTGTAAAATGCAGATAACAGCAACGGTAAGGTTCCGATGAGGATTAAATGAGATTTTTGCATGGAAAGCATTTCATACCTAATCAGTGCTCAATAAATGTTAGTTGTAGTTGTTATTATTACTCTTATTATTACTGTAGTTTTTTTTTTTTTCCTGCTTGACACATATAGCAAAGGCATACAAGGCTTAGATCATAAAATCAGCAGTCATAGGACCAGAGCTATTCGCTGAGTGACAGATAAAAGATAATCTTTTCTGGAAGCATCTGTCCATTTGCTCCATAGCCTGCCAGTGCCCCCAGGATTACCCGCCTGGGAGCAAATCAGAAGGGCCGATAGGAAAATCTTTTTCTCTACTTTATGCATCCTTACACAAAGATTATCTCTGTAGTTTCATTTCTCTATAATTTTTTCCTTTCAAGTTCTTTTAAAAATCTATTGAATTTAATCACAATTGTTTTTGCAAATCACTCTGTACTTTAAAAAACAAACAAACAAATAACAACAGCAACAACAAAACTTGATCAGGGAGAAAAAGCAATTCACTTAGAATACTTGACATTTACCTTTTATTTTCAGCTTATATCCAGTCCTAAATTTTCAGAGCTTAGGTCACTCTTGCGAGGAAAGGATAAAGGAAAAATAGAAGGGCGAGAATAGATAACACTATTTGCTGTTATAAATGATGTTTTCTATTTCCTTTTTCTAGATATTTTATATTCGTTCTTTCCTTCTTACAGCTTCACTTTTCACAGTCTTATAAATCTTTTCATCTTTTGTTACCCCCAGAAAAATAAGAAAACAACAATCTTTGCTGTCCTCCCTTTGATCCACTTAACTTGTCCCATCAGGCATTACTTTTTACTCTTAGCTGCAAATTGCAGGGGTGATTATAGGGCGAATCTGATGTGATCTCTATTTTTTCTGGGTAACAGTAGGAAAAAAAGGGCTGGGGCCATATTTGTACCCCCAAACCTGTTGAGCAAATCCGAGGCCATTCCAAAGAGAAAGGAAAAGATTTTTTTGTTGTTGTTTATTTCTGTTATTTAATTTTCATAGAAACTGGAGGCTTCTCCACAGACCTTTCAACATTTTAAGCCGGAGCTTACCCATTGCTCTATTCAGTGACTTTTCTTCTCTTTCTTTAAAAAAAAAAAAAAAATCATAATAAAAAGCCCAGTGACATGTCAGAGGTGGTCAATGCAGTGATCTTTGCCACTTTTCTTTGTAGCCTTCTAAGTGGAATAGAGAAGCGGCATAGTTTGAGGACTCAGTAAAACCTGATGGCTGAGAGCTGTGGGCTTTGAGGCCAGTGGGACCTAGTTTTACTCCCCAGTTCTGCTCTTTTCAGCTGCATGCCTTTGAGCAAGTTCTACCTCTGAATCAGTTTACTCATCTGTGAAATGGTGATATTCAGTACCCATTTCATAAGGTTGTTGGGGAGATGAAATGAGATGTCAGTTAACACTCACTACATACTTCAGGCATGTAGTATGGACTCAACCATTATTGTTAAGACAGGTCTATGCAGACCTAGGACTACATGTAGTCCTAGACTAGTTGGGAGAGTTGAAATAGGAATAAGGAAGCAGAAAGGTAAAGTCTCTAGGAGTCATAATCACATATGAGTCTAAAGTCAAGGAGTGTCCGGATCAAGATTTTCTAGAGGTTGTGAACTGGGCAGAGGACCAGTCTAGAACTGAACAAATGGACCATGAGGGGAGCTTGCTCAGGGCTTCCTGGCCTCGAAGGAGAGCTGGTCATTCAAACTGCAATGATTTATACCACATCAACCCTTTAATACCTCAGTAGGCAAATTAACTCTCTAAGGGAGTCATGATCCTCAGGATCAGCTCATCTTTGAGGCCCAGAACTTAGCTTAGTAGGAAAAAAAAAAAAATCAAGTACAGAAATAGTTTTACTATTTATTTCAAGGTGGAGTGAGAGGAGTTTTTGTTTTTTGGTTTGTTTGCTCGCTTGTTTTTTGTTTTTGTTTTTTGGGTTTTTTTTTGTTTTAATTAAGGAGTCTCCTTCACCCTTTAAATTTGTGGCAAGAACATTGAGTCAGGGATGAGAAAAAGAGCAGAAAACCTACTTGCGAGAAGTGGGGGTTCTATGAACCAAAATGAAATTGTCTGGAAAATTCTATATTTCTCAGCTGGTTAAAAGGCAGTAAGAAAATGGGCAGCCTATAAATTAATTAGAAAAAGTGAATCAAATATAACCCTCCAAGCTTTATCCTTTAGATTTCCACCACCTCTGAATGTTAACAACACGTTTAATGAAATAATATTTATATAAAAGAGAAATACAGTTTTTCCCTAATGAATTTCCTTATGCCTAACTTTCTTTTTTAATTTTAAAATACATATAGGCAGGAGAGCATAGAAGCTGTCATTTATAATAAAATTTTAAAAGGAAAGAAAAAATTTTATTGATAGCTTCCTGAATTAAAATTTGCTCATTAAAATGTTAAAGAGTTAAAATGAAAATGTTAAGAAAAAACATTATAGGCTGTAACACTAATCTAGTATTTTCACGTACTTACAGGTTTATAAAACCCTCCAATTCAGATATTTCCCTCTCGAAGTTACCCTTGAGACGTTTGTCCAGGAAAAAAAAAAAAAACAAAACCTGTTTCACAAGAAATTTTTGCATTTAAATATGAAGCTGTCATGAAAACAGTTGATATCTCTTCAAATAACAAACAAATATTTAAAAAATACAAATACAAGCTTATTGCTTTTTTGAGGATTAGCTATTAGGTTTTGCATTTATTTTCATGATGCTTTATAATTCTGAGAGAAAGGAGAATATTTTTTAAAGAAGGAAAACCTTTTAGAATAAACTATACGATTTTCTTTTCATTTTATGACTGAAAATCTTTCTCAGTGAGCTACTCCTCAGCTACTTTGACATTTAACATGAAGTTTTGTTTCTTTGTTTGTTTGTTTTCTGTATAGTCTACAACACTAAAGGAAATTGATCTAAGTAAAGATTATCATTTAAACAAAGATTAAATATCTAAGTAGATATTTGATATATGAATATAAAACATTAATTTTTCATATGGCACAAAGAAAATATAACTTTCCACAGAGAGATATGTGATTAATATTCTTATTTTTAAAAGGTGTGCCACTTTCTTCTACTATTCATAAATTCATTTCTTAATTTGAAAACAAGACCTCTTTTTGAATTAATCTTTTTTAGTTAGACGTATAATTTTTAGTTAAAATATTTTTCCAGATACAATTTTAAACTGAGAGCATTTTTTTTACTAACATAAATCTTAAGAATTTATGTTTTAGCACTAAGTTGATTTTATCTTTTTCCTTTCTATATATGCTCAAGGATTATAAAATTTTAGATCTTAATATAACACATAAAAATAGGTTGTTTTATTTAGAATAGTTATCCTTATAAAAGGATTATACATGTCACTAACTAGAGACTACTATCTATTTACTGCTTTGCTTTTTGGCAAAAATATTTTTGTTGTTGTTGTTGTTTTTTTTAATGTAAGAGAGCCTTATAATAAAAGTAGTAGATTCTAATAGTTGCTTGATGAGTCATATTATAGAATGAAATGGAGTTTATATAAATTCCAGAAATTATTGTAACAAAAAATTATTTATCAAAATAAGTATAAAAACCCAGGTTACAGAATTGGTCCAAATTCAATATTTTTCAAAATTTCATAAATCTTTGTTTCTCATACCTTGCATCATGATTACCAACCTGTTGCATCTAAATGTACTATGTCTGCCATAGAAAAGAGATGAGGCATGAAATGATTAAAATGATTATACACAGTTATACATATATATGTCCATACACACAAGTCTTTTTTTATTCTTCCTGTGCCTGTTAATATACACCTTTATGGAGAAAAAATATGGCTTATATAACTATCTTTTTTTTAAATGGAGGTTTTATGGTAGTCAGGAAGGGAAGTGAGTTCTGTTAATTCTGTTAATTCTGATGCCTCTTAATTCTTCTTTTGCTTTAAGGGTATCAGAATTATATTTTTAATGTCATGTACTCTTGGAGGCTAATATATGTTTACTGAAAATACCAAAGGGAGTCTGCGATCTTAAAAGATCCTCAGAAGATGAGGGAGATATATGTCACCAGCTAAGAAGTGACTTGGAGAGGACAGGGTAAAGAGATATAGGAAATTTCTTCCGACATCTTAGCTCTGTGATGTCATCAAAACCTTGAAATTGTATATTCGACATCCACCCATTTGCTGGTAATTTCATTATGGTGTTTTTGTTTGTACAGGCGCCTGCACACACATGCACATATATACACTATCACGAGCAGAGACGCAAGCCCATCTTTCTCACTTAGAAGGCAGAACTTAACCATTTGTATCTGAAGGTACCCCAATGTTAAAATATACTCACACTGGCTTGGGCTAACTAGTATACTAGAAGATGTGAATTCCTCTAAGTTTCATTTAAAATTAAAGTGAAGTATACCACATAAGCTAAATATTGACATTATTTTTGACTTAGGATATTTTTTTTTTCCCAAAAGTAAGTTACCCTCAACTCTAAAACAAACCTTAGAACCCTTTTTGTCTTCTTTAAAAGGATTGATTATGGAACTGTGCAGTTATCAGTCTGACAATGCTAAATCAAAACATCTTTAAATAAATACAATTTTAATCTCCAACTTTGAATATGGGGACATTCCAACAATGGTGTAGGAAAGGCACTTTCTAGAATGGTTTAGCATTGGTATCATATAAAAAAAAGTAAATTGTCAAATTTCTAAATCCTGTAAAAAGAGAAAGAGCACTGATTTTATTTTCTCTTTGTAAGCTACCTTGAGATGCTTAGAAGGAAAGGAATAGGTAATATAATTATAACCTTCGATGTTGCTGTACTGCCATTATTTACTGATGTTTTTGTTATTAAAATACTGTTAATAAGCAAAAAGAAAGTAATATATGTATAGCAGGATAATTAAAGAAAAAAAAGTAAAATATAAAAAGAAAAGGGAAAGAAAAGAATCTGACCATAGGAAATTAAATTTAGAGGACTATTTGTGGTAGGTTTAAACTCATAATATAAACATCAAATGAAATTCTCTGTGCCACTCTCTTCATGCAGGAGCACACATACATAAACCCAAAATTTACACACAAGAAATATTTTTAAATTGATACGCCAAGCTCATTAAAAACTTCACTGTTGTTAAATTTTGCCATCATATTCTGGTAAATAAAGAAATCAGTATTCTCTGAAAGAGATTTCATTTTTCCAAACTAGAATCAGAATTGAAAGGGGAAAAGGTCAGTTCATCCTTTACCCTGATAATTGGATTAAGAGATTGTTAACTTTTTAAAATCTTAATTACTCCATAATGACACAATCCTTAAAAAAGTAGTAATTATTTTAAAATATCCTGAATAAAAAAAATACAGCTTTAGGGAAAGATCTTTCAGGAAAAAAAAAAATGCTAGCAATTTTTACAAAACCAAACAAAAGTTGAATCTATTTTATTAATATATTGAAAATATAGAATTGGGGAGAAATGTTCTTTAAATAAAATCTTCAGCAAGTAAAAACAAACATTTTATTTTAGGAAAAGATTCAATATACTGGAAAAAATACTCTTAAAAGGATACTAAAATATATAAGGAAACTGTCTTAAAAATATTTTATTGAACTTTTTGCTCAAAATTTTATGAACTGGTTTGGTTTTCTTTTTTCTTTTTTAAAATTGTGTTGCTTGAACAATACTGATCTCTAAATTGAGCCCCTCCTTGTATACTGGCTTGGTTTGGCCTTCTCACAGCTAAGGAACTGACTGTATTTAGCTGGAAGTTCCCTGTTGTACAAAGAGCCCTTCTGCATCTTCCATGTTTGCATTAAAAATAGGTTTTACTGCGGAACATATATTAGTCCTTGTTTTTCTTTTCCCTTTTTATTTTGGTTATTTACTTTTTCTTCAGAATTTTACATGATGCTACCCCCACCCTCCCCAAAAGTACCCAATCAAAAAATAAAATTGATCTCCTTTTTTTTTCTTTTTCTTATTTTTTTAAGATTTTTTTTTTTTCCTGGAAAGCAAATACCTTTCACTTATAGCAAACTAATAGTCCTTATTTAGTGAGCTTCTTTTTATTGGGACCACTGTGGCATTTCTACACTCGAGCCAAATTGTTATGCAGATTTGGGTGAAACAATCTTGGTGGAAATATCAGAACTGCACAGAATAAATATCTGATATAAACAAAGGTGTGAGCCTGACCCTAACTAACAGTGCAGAAAAGTCCCTGGATGCGTGGTTTTCTCTGACGGCAGAGCGGGCAAAGGACTCTGTGTATCCTTGGGGAGATAGAGATCTGTAGTTGGCCCCATCAAAATCAAGGTGAAGGGTATCTGGTTAATGATGCTATTTCTATATGCACAGACTTTGTACATAAGCGTCTTTTCACCCAAACCTACCTGTGGGAAGGGTTAGTCCAGTCTGATGGTCTTGAAAACAATAGCTGAATTCAGATCAACTGGTTATTAAGCAGTGAGTGATATGCTTTCATTGATTATCTGACAAAGTCAATTGTTACATGCTCCCTCCCCGCCTTGTAGAAGTTGCTGCAACACTGCTGATTTATTTCTTCATATCGAACAGAAGATCTGTCTGGATGATTAGTCAGATGTTAGATGTAAATGAAAAGAATTTACTTGTTAATGTCGATCATTTAGTTCTATTGGTCTGTGGATTTTTAAAGCAATCTTCAATAGTAAGACTAATGTATTTAAAATGAACACTTATTAGGTTCCTATTAACAACAACAACCCCTAGTGGGGAATATGCAAGCAAAGTTTTTACTATTTAGGCATTTATTTGAATAAATTAAAAATTTTCTTGAAAATATACTTTCATGGATTGATAGCTTTCCACCTCTCCCACAAATGCACACACAGAGAAACACACAGAGGACACACACATATTAAGAGAGAGAGAGGGAGAGGGAGAGGGAGAGAGAGAGAGAGAGAGAGAGTGTGCGTGCGAGAGATTGCCCTGTTTACATAACATTTCATATATTTTGGTGTTTTGGGGTTGGCCTGAGGAATGAGGCAATTTCCAAGGCATTTCGCATAGGCTCATTCAACATATAATCTTAGAATTTTATGGAACTGAGAGGGACCCTTGAGTTCATGCAGCCCGAACTCCGCATTTTACACAAGTTAAAACTGAAGCAGAGTGAGGGGCACCATTTTGCTTTAAGTCCACTGACAATTAGTGAGGGGTCTGGAGTCAGAACATCTAGTCTGATGAGGTCTGGTTCTGGGCAGAATAGAGATGGGATGCTGAGTTCCTGATTGAAGCAAAGAAAAACAAGCAGAAAAAAAGATGGTACCTTTTCTGGCCAAGGCATTTTTCTAAGACAGACTTATCAAAGATCTAAATATTTGTCACCCTTTCTTTAGGCCATCCAACTGAGTTTTTATTAGTCTCTTTCTCATTTCTTTCAAGTCCCCTAAAAGGAGACATAGTGACCTCCCATCTGAAGTTAAGAACTCAAACACCTTCTTTCATAGAGTAACACAACAAACACTTAGGAACACCTGAAATATGTAGCACTCTGCTACATATTAGCAATAGAAAGATAAATTACATGATGTCTATGAAAGTGCCTGGCACCCACAGTAGATGTTCAATAAATGTTCATTCACTTCCTACTTATAAGGACAGAGTTAAATCAAGACAGATTTAAACAGCAACTAATACAAGGCAAAATGAATTAAGTCTAACTAGAGGTCAAAACAAATTGCCGTAGCACTGAAAGGAAGAGATGCTTAATTCTGATGGGAGTGCAGAGGGGATGAGGAGCGTGTGAGCCGTACCTAGTAAGATGAGTAGGATTTTAATAGAAAGATAATGAATAAAGACATAGCTGGCTGTGAGAACTTCCCAATAAAGGTCTGAGGTGGTGGGTGCATGGTGTATTCTGGAAATGTCAGGTGATATATTTGAGTGCTGGGTGATTAGAATGATGAAGAGGAAAAGAAAGCTACAAAGATGGGGGCCAGATTGTAGAAAGGAATGAATGCTGAGCAAAGGACTTTGTGCTAATTTTGAAGGCATTGCAGAGCCACTGAAGGCTTTAGACTAGGGAATTGGTCACTGGTGACAGTATTAGGGAGTGTTTGGAAGAGCAAGAACATGGAAATGGGACCTGCAGGCGGCTCGAATTAGTTCTGGCCGTTAGGAGAGACCTCCTGCTCTTTCAATAGTGCTTCAAAGGAAGTCAAGAGACGGTGATGATGCTTGATAGAAACTCGATTAAGGTGACACCATCTATGGGATCACAGAGCTTGGTGGTCTGAGGAGCTATATGGGCCTTAGTTAGACTTCCCTGTAGAACTCAGATATCCAGTACCAGCCAGTGCCCTCCAAGCAGCAGCCAAGTTTTTGGGTCCCCTGCTGTGTGTATGTGTTATAAAGTGACCCTCCTGGGGTGGAAAACCTCACAGCCTGGGTGAAAGAATGGCCTCCAAATATCCAGTGTCCACCCAGAGTTACGTTATGTGTCTTATATGTCACCTAGGCTTCTTCGAACTTTGTCCATGGATAAGGTAGTAGTACCTCCTCCCGCAGGGTGCGGAGGCTTCAGCTTCTTCGAAGGATCAGTTTCTTGAGCCTGGGGTCTTTTTCTCTCCAAACCTGATCTCAGTGAAATCGATTCACTCCTCTTGCATCCCCATCTCTGTTCCCCATTTCCATTCATGCCAGTCGGAAAAGTATCTTTGCGTGGGCCTCGGAGAGGGGACCAGACCCTTTTTTCCCGTCACCCTGCAGCTTTCCTCCCTTCTTGCTGTTTTCTTGCACTCTGTGCCCACCTTTTTCTCCCTTCTTCTGGTCATTAATACTCACATCATTGTCCCTAAGTCTCCTTCCTCTGAGTCCTCTTGGCTTTAACTGCCCTTCCTTTAGGAACTTCTCATACATGTGTCTCAGGTTTCTGCTCTGATGTCCCTTTATCATGCCTTTCGTGTCAGAGTGGGCTGTGACAAGTCAGGTCAGGGAAATCCCTTCTGTGGGTGCACACGAGACTCAGCCTGACCTCGGAATGACGTAGGATCACCAGGCAAGTAGGCCGTATGTATGTGGGTGGAGGCGGGACTGAGCTGTCACGTCCACACAACCATTCACCAGTGTATATATCTAAAGAAGCAGGTAGAGTTCAGGGCATAGACCCAAAACTGGATGTTTAAAAATCTGGGTCTGACTTCTTACGTCACTTTGGACAATATCGTGGTTTAGGAATTAAATGGAATCTTTTTGTTAGTAAATAGCATATGTAATCTCGTTCCATTTTAGTAAAATTATATCTGTCTCCTCAATTATCCATCTATCCACTAAGTCTTATATCCGGTTGTCTGGATAAAAATTCTCTGTGATGAGGTTCACCTAATGGTGGTTATTTCTAGATAATAGGACTTGGGGTTATTTTAAAAAATCCAAAAAACAAAAAAAGTTTCCCTTTGATGCTTTTCTGCACTGCTTACATTCTTAATAGGAAATCAGAATACCGGACTGGAATGAAAATTGGCTTAGATCACAACAGCCTATGTGTTCCTTACTACTTAATCTTTTTCTGTTTTGGAGGTTTTTGTTTTTTTGCCATATAACAGAGTAGGAGATTTTATAAACCCCATCTAGCTCCTCAAATAAATGATTATAACTTTATTTCTTTATATAAAAATTACTTTATTGTTTTTGCTTTTAAAGGTAGTTCATGCTTTTAAAAAATAGTTGGTGATTTTAAAGATTTCCTAAGGACATATAAATAGAACAGTGGATGGATGGATGACGATCGACCCTTGAGATATTATTACTCACGTACAAAATGAGATCATACTGCTACTTTTAAACAAAATTAATACATTTTATTTTACTTAAATTGAAAGAAAAAAAAGAAATGGAAGGAATTACTAAACTTCAAATAAACATTTCTTTATCACGAGAAATATCATTTCTTAAAATATCCCTTCTAATGTTGAGAAGAGAGTACGAGGTAACTTAACAGGTTGTAGTCATTATTTTTACCCTAAATGATTCCATTTTAAGCAATGTTGATTGATTCCCTGCCATACAATCACACTTTTTATTCCTCCCACCTCCTTCGCCCTTATTTTGATTTTTTTTGTTACATCACTTATTTTATTTTTATTGTTATTTAGTTATACTATTATTACTTGTAGATGATCGAGTTTTGTGTTATTTCTGGAGCCATAATTCATAGCTATTGTCTACTTCGTGTTCTTTTTATTATATTCTTTTACCACAGCTTCTTCATCCTTAAGTTCCTTATTTGGATTTATTATTTAATTGGCTGGATTTCACTGTAAACATTTTTTTCTTCTGAAATAACTCATTGGCAGTTTCACTGAATTCTTTTATATATGTTGCCTTTATATTTGAATAAGCATACTATTCTCGGGTCATGCTTTACTTGTAAAGAACTGTGTGGTTATTTCTCCATTACCTTTCTGGCACTGAATGCTATTGTGGAGAAGACGGTCAGTGTGATTATTTCCCATTGTAGGTGATTTACATTTTTTGACTGAGTGTTTGAAAACTTTGTTTTTTATCCTTGATGTTATCTTTTTGTGTTGTGAGTTTTATATTCAATATTTCTAGAACCCCACAAGTACTTTTCAATAGACAGATATAGTTCTACCTGGCTTAATATTATTAGCTGCAAGACCATACCAAGTTACTTAAATCTCTCCATGTCTCAGTTTTTTTTTATCTGTAACATATAAATAATTATATCTACCTCATAGAAGTGTTGGGATAATCTGAGTTTGTATATGTAAAGTCCATAGCACATAATACACAATATTTTAAAGGTTGCTTTTTTTTAGGGAAATTTTCTTTTGTTAGGTCTTTTCATACTTTTCCCCACTTTACTTGTTGAGTTTGCTGCTTTAAAGATACTTATTATTATTATTGATTATCTTTATCCTCTCTGTCTATTGGCCTATCCCTGATTTCCTTTGTCTTTTTAATATGCATATATTTTGATTATTTCAATTCTTTATTCTGTGACTGTACTTTATTTTCAGCTGTGTCTGTTCTGTCCTTTGATATGTTTATTTATCTATTAATTTTCTAATGCTATGGTTTTGGCATCCATTTGTTTTCTTAGATCTATTTCTTTTTTCATCTCATTCTGTTGTTTTATCATCTTATGAACTCGTGTTCTTATTAGGCTATTCTTTAGTTAAGTGCACATGTGAAGAATTTTTCTTCTTGAGTTATATTTTCTAGGCTGCTTATTTGTGTGTCTTTTGCATGCTATGTTCGTGTGTGTGTGTGTGTGTGTGTGTGTGTGTGTGTGTGTGGTATATACTTGCATTGGTTCTATTTCATTAATTTTTTTAATTGAGCTATAATCGACATATAACATTAGTTTCAGGTATACAACATAACGATTCAATATTTGTATATTATTTCCTTTTATCTTGAACATGCTTTGGCAATTCTATCCATGTTATATAATCTATCAGTTTAGTCTTACAGTGTTAGTGATGTCTTGACTATCATCTCACAGTGTCATTTTTTCCTTAGGGTCTACCTTTTAAAAGCTATGCAATTTTTTTCTATAGCCCGAGAACAAGGGGGCAGAAAGGATTATCCTGAGGCAGCCTTCGTTAGACAGCTCAGGCTCTGCTCTCCCTTCAGAGATTTGTTTAGTTGTCTGTATTAGAGTTGTCTATACCGTCTGGCGTGGGTGGGGAGTGGATCTCCTTTTGACAGATAAATAACCTCTGGTTTCAGATTCATGCCCCATTCAGTATATAGCTGTGGAGTGTCCACTTTGCCAGAGGCAGCCTCCTTGTTCACTTCCTTTGTTCCTCTCAGACAGCTGTTTGCAGCTGTCTCCACTGCTTCCCAGTGAAGAAGAAAAATACTTTGGCATCCTCACTTTGCTTCCCACCAAGTTGGGAATTTTAAGTGAGAAATCTCATGATTAGCTGGACTGATTGCCAGAGCTTTTGAGAAGTCAGAAAGTAGTTAGGAGCCTTGTCATTCTGCTGCCGGCCCCACCCCGGAATTGGTGTCTTTTTTAGCTGCTACTCTTTGAGCCTTAGAGTGTTTGCTGTGTGCCTTTCCTCGTTAGTTGCTATTAGTGGACTTTGTTGTTATTTCATGAGGTATTGGGGAAGGAGTTTCTGTGAGACACTTCTTTCCTCTTCACTCAGGCAGGGTCTTTCTCTGGATCTCGTTCACTTTCATTTGTCTTGCTTCAGTCTTTCACAAATATTGAGGGGCCGATAGTATAATTTAAAAAATTTATGGAATTATATTTAGTTACAAAATTAATATATGTTCATTGTAACCAGTTAAATAGTATAAGGATGTATAAATACAAAGTTCATATTTTCCTGCTAGCATGGGCCCCATTTCCATATTTGTGAGGTAACATCTTGGGTGTGGGAAGTAATATCTTTAAAAACACAAGAACACTTTAGGATCAAAGTACGGTGTGAATCCATTGTTCTGATGTCCTTTTATACGACTAGTTAATTTGGTGAGATGTTCCGGTGTGGTCTTGGGAGACAGTAACTTGGGGAAGAATGTAAGCTCCACGAGAGCAGGGATTTGAGTTCCTCTTACCTGCCTCCTACCCACACTGCTACATCCTTAGTGCCTGCAGCAGCTCCCGGCATGTAGCAGCACTCAGTACCTTTTTGTTCAATAAATAAGCAAATGAGTGAGTGAAGGCGTATCAGGTGTTTTTGTTTTGAAAGGCATTTATAGAGTTTGTCTTCGTCAGCTCGGGCTGCTATAACGAAATACAACAGATGGACTGGCTTAAGTAGCAAGCATTGATTTCTCACAGTTCTGAAGGCTGGAAGTCCAAAATCAAGCTCCTGGAAGATTTAGTCCCTAGCGAGAGCCACCTTCTCGCTGGGTGCTCCCGTGCTTTTCCTCAGTACATGTGCACAGAGAAAGCCAGCTCTGGTCTCTCTTTCTCTTCTTATAAGGGCACTAACCCCCCTATGAAGCTCCACCCTCATGACCTCATCTAAACTAATCACCTCCCAAAGGTCCTGCTTCCTAACGCCATGACATTGGGGGTTAAGGCTTCAAAGTATAAATTTTGGGGGAACACAAATATTCGGCCTGTAACACCATTTGAGAGCATGGGTAAGGACAGGAAAATTTGAATAGCTGTAG
>NW_011888812.1:7555573-7559641 GCF_000151845.1 Pteropus vampyrus
TTCTTTAATCTCAGGATGGTTTTGGCAATTTGGGGTCTTTTGTGCTTTCATACAAATCTGATGATTTTTTTGTTCTATTTCTTTAAAAAATGCTGATGGGATTTTGATGGGGATTGCATTAAATCTGTATAATGCTTTAGGTAATATGGTCGTTTTAACTATGGTGATTCTTCCAATCCAAGAACATGGAATATCTTTCCATTTCTTTGTATCTTCTTCGATTTCTTTAAATAGGATTGTTTTTGGTTTTTGGTGATTGAGTTTTTGTTTTTTGGACCAAATAAAATCTATACCCCAATGATACCATTTTAAGTTTGCATAAAACTTTATTTTAATATGTTATTTATTTATTTATTTTTAGACAAGGCAACCATTGGTTGACCTCACAGATTACAAGGACCTTGTCAGCTTACAATTCCCTTTATTTTTTATTTTTTACACCTACAGCACCTGGTCTTCCTAGGTGGTCTCCTATCCAAGTACTAACCAGGCTTGTCTCTGCTTAGCTTCCGAGATCAGACGGGATTGGGCTTGTTCAGGGTGGCATGGCCATAGACTTAATATGTTATTTCTAGTAAAAAAATTCTTCAAAGAATCAAACCAGTATTTTTTCATATTTATTTTTTAGCTCAGTAGTAAATTTATAAAAATTTAATCCAAATTTGCCTCTTAAAATGTAACATAATATGTTCATACAGAGTAATACATAAAACTGATTAAGTAACCTGATAATTTTGTGGCCAACATTTAAAAGTTGTGATGCTGTTTTGAGAAATATTTGAAATAAATTTAATAACATGGAGTTTTCGTGTTTAAAACTCATTATTATGTAACATAGGCTTATTTTGAATTGCAATATTTCAACTACATCTTTTATTCCTCTTATTAATTCTCAGATATATCTTACCTTATAATATTCACTGTACATGAAAAAATAAACATGTATTATTTTTTAATAAACCATAATCCTGAATATTGAATAATTTCATATTTCTCTTCTTTCAAATTATTGAGAATTTATTATGTATAGATAGATATTTATTTTGGCTTAGAGTGGTTGAATTTTGTGATGCTCAAAATTTTCTGGGCAAATAATCTTCAATTAAGCTAGGTACCCTTTATTCTGTAAAGAAGGGCAATGTTAAAACAGCATGAATAGGTTTATATGGGCAAAGGTCCATTTTATTTAAAATTACTCTTGTTGAAATTTTGCTATTTTGTCTATGTAGACCTATCTAAGAATTGTGTACTTTAACTTGCTTTTGTGGTTTTTAATGTGCTTTTATTTGTAAAGGGTCCCAATAGTAATTTGAAGGCAGCTACCATTATATAATAAAATGGTGTCAAAAAATTGACCCCAAAATGGGAAACGTTGTTAAAGCTAAGATTTCCATCATCATCCATTTCCCGCACATAATACAGGATTCATCTATGGGTTAGTCTCTTGTCATGATTCCACAAGCCCCTGTATCTGGGATATATATCAGCTCACACTGCAATAAGAATCTCAGCTTCCTATTTTGAATGTGTTTATGTAACCTTCCTTTTACCTCCTGTATGTGATTTGAAAATTGCTTAAAATTGAAAACTTTTTAATAATGTCTTAGAAGTTATAGTGGACGCTACAATGATGCGATTTTACATTTTCTATTTATCACAAATCAAGTGGCAACAGCCTTTCTGCATCCTTAGTGCACTGTTAAGTCTGTGTGTGTGAAGACAGGATGGAAACTTGGGCTTTCCAGAGTTAGATCTTGCATCTAGGGCTGATCTTTGCAAGACGATTCCGAGATTTGCTGTTGGGAACTGCTATGTTCCCACCATGGGAGATTCCCAGGTGGGGCAAGAGTCGTACTTGTCCAGATTTTCTGTGGTCAGAATGGGTAGGATGTCTTGTTATAGGAAAGTGGGGATAGCTTAGAGATAATTACCAGGAATTTGAGGGGACTGGAAGGATAAATAGCCATGTGAGCCCTGCTCTGGAATTCCTTGCTCCGTCTCATCTCGTTTCAGTCTTGGGTGGTCCATGGTATAAAAGTGAATTTTTTTCTGTGAGTGGTAGAAAATGCTCTGGATCCAGGAGTCAGCTTAGTTATTAACTAGCTATGTCATCTCAGGCAGCTTACTAAGCCCCTTTGTCTCTGTTTTGTCTTTTGTAAAATATGGACCATAATAATTGCATATTCATTATTACAATAGTGGTTCTGAAATCTAATCAAATGGAGTATGTTGAAGGATATAAAGCACTATATGTGTAAGGTGTTTATTATCATCATAAGTAATATATCGACTTTTCTGGAGAAATTGAGTGCCACAAACCCCTGCATTCTGAGATATATAAAAGCAGACACGTGTTTTTTGGTAACTGCGTACTTAAAAATACACTGAAAACATTATACAGTCTTTATGAGTTGTCTTTGGTATTGTGAATGCAGCTCATCTAATGGACAAGCAGCCCAGAGCATCTAAACAACACTGAGCAAAGGACTGTAATGCTAGAAATCATAGCACTACAGAAGTGGGAAGACCCTAGGAGGTCATTTCACTCGAGCCTCTACCTTTGGTCAGTTCAGTTTCTGAAACATTAAAGGTGGAAGTGCCTACTCTATTTTTAAATATCCCACGAAGAGAGTTCTCAGAGTCTCTATTTAATTAATTGTACCATTATTGCTATAATACAAGCACATTTCTATAGATTGGGTGCTTTGATGATATGGAGGACAATTTAGCTGCAGCCTGGTGGAATCTAATTCTGAGCACTGATGCTCTCAGGCCAGACTCAGACGAACTCTGAGTGGCATGGATGGCCAAGGCTGCTGTTTGTGGAAGAGGACTCAGCCATCACTGTGAGATTGTAGATGAGGATCAAGAGGAGGACATGTTTTTCAATAAACAATAATCCTACCTCCTGTCTATGTGGTTCATTAGGATTTATAAGGCAGTTTCTCAAACATAGTGCATTCAGGCCTCACAACAAACTCAATTGTCACTCCACTTTGAATATAAGGAGTCTGATGCTGAGAGTTTAAATCAAATCACTGTGTTCACCCAGAAACAAAGGATGAGAAGGTAGGACTCAAATACAGGACTTTTGTGTCCAAGTGCAGAGCCCTTAGCAGAGGTCCCTGGAGAAGTTTCTCGTGTCGCAACCAAATTAGGATAGTCAGTGCTCTTTGGAAAAGGGACCGGAGGTAAAACAAGGATCACTGGAAACTTCTAATTGGAGACCAAGTAATTAATATTTATTCTTCTAATGAATACTCCCTTCTGGTGTTACATGTGCCAATATAACAGTAGAATGATTTAAAAACACACACCTTCTAAGCATTACATTGGGAGTCAGTGTGAACATTGCTGTGTGACCTTGGGCAAGTTATTTAGCTTCTCCAGGGCTTGTATTCTCTATCTGTAGAAAGGGAATCATAGCAGTCTCTACTTCAGATGATGGTTGTGGAAGTTAAATGAATTAATATATGGAAAGTGCTTAGCCCAGCTGAGAGTATGTTCAGTGCATAGTATGTATCTTATATATCTTTGTTATTATTGTGTTGAGGGATTCTGCTTCATTATAGAAATGTCTTGGGTGTGATATCATATCTTAAATCATATCGCTTCCTTTTGTGAATTTTTGACTTTGAGAGTATGGGGGATCATAGAAGAGAGAGAAGAAGAAGGGCGAAGGGCGTGCTGACACATATGCCATGTGTGTATGTGCATGTGTATATGCACTGTGTAGCACCGAACTACGAAGTAAACCAGAAAAGTTTTCAAGAAGAGGTGATAGAGGTCAGGGATCATTCCCTACGGCTGAAACGCTTTACTCATGTCGGAGTCCTTCAAGTTCTGATTCAGAGCCTATGCGCCTTTTAAATTTTACTCCAATAATTTGTTTATTTTCTTTAACAAGCGCTTACTCATAAAAACTACCTTGGCATAAAGGTGGGAAATAGGAAAAAATAAGCACTTACTCATTATTTAATATGTGCCAGACACTGTCTAAGTGCCTTACAAATAATAACTCAATTGTTCGTCACAGCAATCATATAAGGCAGGTACATTAACATACTT
>NW_011888812.1:7559691-7568952 GCF_000151845.1 Pteropus vampyrus
CTGAAACATTAAAGGTGGAAGTGCCTACTCTATTTTTAAATATCCCACGAAGAGAGTTCTCAGAGTCTCTATTTAATTAATTGTACCATTATTGCTATAATACAAGCACATTTCTATAGATTGGGTGCTTTGATGATATGGAGGACAATTTAGCTGCAGCCTGGTGGAATCTAATTCTGAGCACTGATGCTCTCAGGCCAGACTCAGACGTCCTCTGAGTGGCATGGATGGCCAAGGCTGCTGTTTGTGGAAGAGGACTCAGCCATCACTGTGAGATTATAGATGAGGATCAAGAGGAGGACATGTTTTTCAATAAACAATAATCCTACCTCCTGTCTATGTGGTTCATTAGGATTTATAAGGCAGTTTCTCAAACATAGTGCATTCAGGCCTCACAACAAACTCAATTGTCACTCCACTTTGAATATAAGGAGTCTGATGCTGAGAGTTTAAATCAAATCACTGTGTTCACCCAGAAACAAAGGATGAGAAGGTAGGACTCAAATACAGGACTTTTGTGTCCAAGTGCAGAGCCCTTAGCAGAGGTCCCTGGAGAAGTTTCTCGTGTCGCAACCAAATTAGGATAGTCAGTGCTCTTTGGAAAAGGGACCGGAGGTAAAACAAGGATCACTGGAAACTTCTAATTGGAGACCAAGTAATTAATATTTATTCTTCTAATGAATACTCCCTTCTGGTGTTACATGTGCCAATATAACAGTAGAATGATTTAAAAACACACACCTTCTAAGCATTACATTGGGAGTCAGTGTGAACATTGCTGTGTGACCTTGGGCAAGTTATTTAGCTTCTCCAGGGCTTGTATTCTCTATCTGTAGAAAGGGAATCATAGCAGTCTCTACTTCAGATGATGGTTGTGGAAGTTAAATGAATTAATATATGGAAAGTGCTTAGCCCAGCTGAGAGTATGTTCAGTGCATAGTATGTATCTTATATATCTTTGTTATTATTGTGTTGAGGGATTCTGCTTCATTATAGAAATGTCTTGGGTGTGATATCATATCTTAAATCATATCGCTTCCTTTTGTGAATTTTTGACTTTGAGAGTATGGGGGATCATAGAAGAGAGAGAAGAAGAAGGGCGAAGGGCGTGCTGACACATATGCCATGTGTGTATGTGCATGTGTATATGCACTGTGTGGCACCGAACTACGAAGTAAACCAGAAAAGTTTTCAAGAAGAGGTGATAGAGGTCAGGGATCATTCCCTACGGCTGAAACGCTTTACTCATGTCGGAGTCCTTCAAGTTCTGATTCAGAGCCTATGCGCCTTTTAAATTTTACTCCAATAATTTGTTTATTTTCTTTAACAAGCGCTTACTCATAAAAACTACCTTGGCATAAAGGTGGGAAATAGGAAAAAATAAGCACTTACTCATTATTTAATATGTGCCAGACACTGTCTAAGTGCCTTACAAATAATAACTCAATTGTTCGTCACAGCAATCATATAAGGCAGGTACATTAACATACTTACATCACAGATGAGGAAACTAGATGCAGTATAAGTATAATGCATATATAAAATAAGATAAAAAAGCATACATCATAATTGGAGCTTATATATTTGTACAGTACTATGTACTTTTTCAATAACTCTCACCTGCATTTCTTTTATAAATGATTCTAAATTTGCATGATCTAATTTCTCAGCCCACTTCAGATTAGAAGCTGTGAGCTCAAAGTTGAGGGGAGGGTGACATCGATGGTGACAGGATGGAAGAGCTTATTTCGATACAGTAGATAGAAGGACTGTAAGATGCAGTCGTGAGAACGCAAAGGACCCATGGGTCCAAGACTGCTTACTGCAGTGGAAACA
This sequence comes from Pteropus vampyrus, assembly GCF_000151845.1. NCBI lineage: Eukaryota > Metazoa > Chordata > Mammalia > Chiroptera > Pteropodidae > Pteropus > Pteropus vampyrus. Next base: position 7,561,528 of record NW_011888812.1, read on the forward strand.
AGTCCTACACGTTTCAGTATGCCCTAAGTGCATGGCTCTTGTTTGGGTAGTACCATGCTCATGCTGATGACTGGGCCATCGGGAAGATGAAATGATGTCCCTCTGAAGATGAAGGATTGGGTGCATGTTCTTTTAGCTTGTCGATATGTCTTTTTAAAAAATTGAGATATGATTGACTTATAACATTATACTAGTTTCAGGTGAACGACATGATTCGATATATGTATATATTGTGAAATGATCCCCACAATAAGACTAGTTAACATCCATCACTACACATAGTTGTAGATTTTTTTCTTTATCCATTCATCCATCAATGGACACTTAGGTTGTTTCCATGTCTTGGCTATTGTCCAGTAATGCTACAACAAACATGGAGTGCAGATATCTTTTCAAGTTAGTGTTTTCATTTCCTTTGGATAAATACCCAGAAGTAGAATAACTGGGTCATAAAGTAGTTCTATTTTTAATTTTTTAAGGAACTTCCATAATGTTTTCTATAGTGACTATACCAATTTACAATGCCACCAACAGTGCACAAGGGTTTTTTTCCTCCACACTCTCACCGACATTTTGTATTTCTAGTCTTTTTGATAATAGCCATCCTAATAGCTGTGAGGTGACATCTCGTTGTAGTTTTGATTTGATTTCCCTGATGATTAGCTATGGTGAACACCTTTCCATGTACCTGTTGGCTATCTGGATGTCTTCTTTGGAAAAATGTCTCTTCAGGTCCTCTGCCCGCTTTTTAATTGAATCGTTTGGGAGTTTTTTGCTATTGGGTTGTATGACGCAAGCATTTTTAAAAAGTAAAACTAACATTTTCTTAATTTCTTTGGAAAAATCGGAACATACACTTAATCAAAAAGAAGAAAAATACCCAGAATCCTGCCACACAGAGATAGCACCTTCACATGCGCGTCTGTGTATAGTTTTGTTTGTTTGTTTGTTTGTTTTACAAAAACAGGTTCATATATGCATTTTTTACTTTACATATTGAGAATATTTTCATATAATAGCTATTCATACGACATAATTTTAAATGGCTAAGTAGAACTCTAATATATGCATCTGTCATGATCTATTTAACCTTTCCCTTATTATTAGAAAATTTTCAATTTAAAATTTTGTTTTTGGCTATCATAGGTAATGTAGTAGCGAAAATATTTGTAGTTAAATATTTGTGAACATCCCTAATTATTTCTTAGACTAAATTATTGCCAAATTGCTTTTCAGAAAAGTTGTTTCAAATAGTGAAGCACTTTAAAAGCAGTTGAAATGAGCTGGGAGTTAAAGCAGTGGGGTGGGAGCATGGGGGACTGCGTAAATGGGTCTGCTTCAGTTAACTGAGAAAGTCCCCACACTGAGGTAGATCTCATTTCCAAATGAATCCAGATGTGTAAGGTCCTGCTGGTTCTCTAAGGCCTCAAAGAGCTGGTTTTTGTGTTTTATTCGGTTTCTTCTGCCTGCCTCAGACTCAGCGTGTAGGAGTTACGAGAGTAGTGGATTGGAGCTAAAAACCTGGATTTGTGTTCTGTGTCTGCTGCATGCTGTGTGATACTGGAAAGATCTTATGACTCCTCTGAGTCTCACTGTCCTCATCAGTAAAATGGGAATAATAGTATCTCTCCTTATTGCCTCTTGGAGGCCCTCTGAGATTTAGAATCTCAAAATAGTAGAGATAATGTATGTGCAACCCTTTTATAGAACAGTGAAAGCCTTTACACATGTAAGCTATGATGAATATAATTCGGGATATATTTAATCTCTTACAGACCCTGCACCCCTGGTCAGGGAAGACAACCTCCGACCTATCAAGGAGGCATTGCAGTTTGAGCAAGTCCTTTTCTGCTCTCTCTAGAACAATTTCCCCACATGTAAAATGAGAGGGTTGTACCATATGGCTTACATCGTCGAGATTTTGATCTGATCCTTATTAGCAACTCTGAGATAGATTCAGAACAGGAATTATTAGTCTTATAAAGAAATCGAGATCTGGAAAGTTTAAGTCCATTACCTATGGTTGCATAGTTCATGTTTTCATCTATAAGGCTGGTAGCTAGGGATAAAATGAGGGCAGTGTTTTGTTTTTTTTGTTTTTTTTTTTTTTACATTTCAACAGTAAGTCATATTTACATTGCATTATATGTTCACTGTTCATAGATTTCTTTCTGTCACCATGTATTTGACCCCTTTTACCCTAGCTACCTACCCCTCCACCCTCCCCTCTGGTAACCACTAGTTTATTGTCCATGTCCTTGAGTCTCTGTTTATTTGTCATGTTTGTTTGTTTATTTTAGATTTAGATCCCCCATGTAAGTGATATTCCGTGGTTTTCAACTTTTTGTCTGGCTTATTTTGCTTAGCATGATTATCTCAAGATCCATCTATGTTATCACAAATGGCAGTATTTCATCTCTTCTTAGTAATATTCTGAGTAATATTCTATTGTCTATATGTACCACAGCTTCTTCGTCCAGTCATCTGTTGTAGGACACTTTGGTTGCTTCCATCTCTTGGCCACTGTGAATAATGCTGCTATGAACATCCATGTGCATATATCTTTGCAGATATGTGTTTTCAAGTCTTTGGGGTAAATACCCAGTAAGGGATTGCTGGATCATATGGTAGATCAATTCCTAGTTTTTTGAGGAACCTCCATACTTTTGCAGTCCCACCAGCAGTGTATGAGGGTTCCTTTTTCTCCACATCCTCTCCAACACTTGTTATTATTTGTGCTGTTGATAATAGCCATTCTAACATGTGAAATGGTATCTCATGATGGTTTCAGTTTGCATTTCCCTAATAGTTAGTGATATTATTGAGTATCTTTTCATATGTTTGTCGGCCACTTGTGTATCTTCTTAGGAGAAGTGTCTATTCGGGTCCTCTGCTCATTTTTTTAATTGTATTTGTTGTTGTTGTTGTTATTGAGTCGTATGAGTTCTTTGTATATTTTGGATAATTAGACCCTTATTGGAGGTGTTGCTTGCAAAGGAGGGTGATGTTTTCTAATTGTTACTGGAAAGAAATATTTGGAATATGTCTTTCCCACCCTATTTTTTAAAGGATTCCTTTCTCAATGTGTTTTTCTCTTTTAATCACTTGGGTTGCTCCATTATTATTTGGGTAGGTTAATTTAGATACGAAGGGATTAAAAAAATAATTTAGTGTCACAGAGACCCAGCATAAAACTGAGTTCCTTACTACATGATGAGATCTTCGAAACTAAGGATATGTTGTTCATCTACATATCCCCAGTATGCAACATACTGTTTGGCACATAATTGGGGATTAATTACAGTCGTTATTAAAGGCAGAGTGGTGAACAGACAGGGGTCCACAGAGGATAAGGTCTCTGACTTCTAGTCAATTCTTGGTTTCAGACAACTAGCTCAGTAGAAGTCTTAGAAAGTACAAGGTACTTAGGAGGAAGCCTAGTGGAGGCAGAAGATGTGGGTTGAAATTCTGGCTCCAACACTTACTAGTGAATGACCTGAACCTTGGTTTCTTCATATGTGAAATGGAAGTAGCTATGCCTATCTCGTTGTCATGGTTATATATGTATATGTACTAGTATACGGGAGGGGCTCATTACAGAGGAATTTCTCTTTAGGAACGAAGACATTACTAGATGCTTTTGGTGGAACATGAGCTGTAGGAGGAAGAACTTTGGAAAATTTTGTTCTCAGGCATCTTTAAATTAATGCTACCAAAAAGCGATATTCTTCTCCTCATTACTATGTCCATCAGTGGAATGTGTACATGGACTTGCATGAATATATTGGTGTGTGCACCCACTCTTAACCGCTCATTGGTGAATGATACCTGAGAGATATATATAAGGTCTTCTAGAGAAACACGCTGTTTTTCCTCCTGTGGGCATACTTTTAGCACTTCAGAGATTGTCACTTGGCAGACAATGAGCACTTTTTCTCGGAAATTCATTAGGGAAGTCCAGTGTTCCAGGAGTATGAAATTTGTTCCTTCCTAAAACCCAGTATATTTGATTTTCTGTTATCTGCATGCTGACTGCCTATTTGATCTATAATATGTTAGACCATGAATCCAGTCTGTCTCCTTCCTGACACCTAAAATAACTACAGAAAAACCTCCGATATCTTTAATTGACCTGCTCAGGGAACGCAAGTTATTTTAATATTATTTAAAAAAGAGCAACAATAACAATATAGGACATAGTGCCAGAAAGGTAAACCTACTTTAAAAATATGAAGATGAGATCCCAAATATTTTGTGTTATCCTGTACTTTTGAATTACTCATCCCATAGGAGTAATTTCATTAGCCATCCTTCCAGATCCAGCTCAAATGACATTTCTTTTATGAAGATCTCCCTTCCCCCAACTCTGGATTGGTTGATGAGTTCTTGCTTAGGGCCAGGTTCGTGGCAGCTCAGCAACATTCATTTGCTTAACAAGTGGATGAAATATTACAATTAAGAATTTACTGTATAAAATTTATATTTAACAGAGTCGTGTGTGGTTTTATTTTGTTTTGTTTTAACTCTTCAGAACTGCAAACTCCCGATTGGGCATGGCACCTCACTGACTCTAGCCTAACAAGGATACAGGTCTCCCTAGTGATCAAAATAGCTATGATCGGGAGCAGGTAACAGTTGGGCTGCAGCCACCACTTACTCCTCTAAGGTATATGATTTCTGGTAATTATTAAAAACAGTAATTAATATTTTCAGCTCCTCCCATTTAGCAACTACTTATTGTATATTATTTCAACAATCATATACATTTTCACCATGATAGGGACAAGAAATTGAGATTTAAAAAGGCTAAGTTACATTCCCAAGGTCACCCATTATTTACTGACTCAGAGTTAATTGTGTGGCATAACTTAGTCCTGCTTAGGCTCATAATAGGTTCTTAATAAAAAGTTACTATTGTTGTTGTTGTTGTTGTTAGGCTCATAATAGGTTCTTAATAAAAAGTTACTATTGTTGTTGTTGTTGTTATTGTTATTATTATTATTATTATTATTATTACATTTTAAAGTGATGAGTATAGGTCTTTTAAGAAGTCCAAACCCCACATTCCTTCCACTATTTCAGGGTACCTCTATCGTCTTTTCTTTGTCTGATCCTTTCTGATTGAAAATAATAACAAAAAAAGATGGTTACTCTCTTGGTATCAAATTATATAATTCATAGGGAAATTGGGAAGTATTCATAAAATTTTAGGTCTTATAATTGTAATTATTATTCTAATAATTATTCAAATGTTATATTATAATAATAATTATTATTATTGGTCTGTCTTCATCATTCGATTGTGAGTCCTGCTGCATAGGAGTCTCTTGTTATTCTTTGCATCCACAGAGCAAGTACTTAGGTGATGCTTAATAAATATATTGTACATAATATAATTGCATTTACTTGCTTTAAGAGGCAGATGGAAAAGTCTAGGTTTGGTCTGGGCTGACCCAGAGGCAGCCTGCTGGTCCAGTGGCAGCTCAAGCAAGATCTAGTCCGATAGGATGGAACTCATTCATCTGTTCAAACGGATATGTTGAGCATCTAACACATGCAATATACTGCTCCGGACAAAGGGAAACAGCTGTGAACAAGAGGGAGAAAGTCTAGTGAAGGAAGCAGATAATGCATAAGTAGGAAAATTACCGAATGCATTGGGAATGAAGAAAACGAAAATGGCTAAAGTGAAAGAGAGTTAGGAAGTAGGGCAGAGTATGTGTGTGCTTTAGATAGGGTGGTCGAGAGAGGCCTCTCTGAAACCTGGACAAAGAGAAGGAGTTGGCCATGTCCAGATCTGGGAGGAGGGTATGTCAGAAAACATCAAGGCTATGCAGTAGAAACAGGATTGGCATACTTGAGGGACAGTTGGGCCAGTGCAGCTGGAGTGTAGTGAGCAAGATGAGACAAGGGCTAAATAATATGTTTAGAAAAGTAGCCAGGAAGCACATTTTTAGGCCTTATTATCTTCAGTCAGGAATTTGAGTTTAATTCCAAGATCAATGAGAAAGCCATTGGAGGGTTTTATGTGGAAGAATGATATGCTTTGACCCAGTCTTAAAAATATTTCCTTGGCTGATGGTGGAGGATGGATTGAAGAAAAGCAAAACTGTAAACAGAGAGACCAATTAAAAGGCTATTGCAAGTGAGAAGTGACAGTGGGAGATGGTGAGAAATGGATCTATCTTTGGCATATTTTTGAGATACAACTCATGGGGTCTAGGTTCTCTGTGCCCTCCGGACCCTAAGAATGATGGAGCATTGGTCCTGCTACCCTAATTTTGTCTAGGGCTAGAAGCTAAATTAACAAATATTTGCCTGTTGAGGACCAAAATGGGAATCTTAGGGTTGGAAATGATTAACTTTCCCATTTTACAGATGAAATTATAGAGGCAAAGATGAGGTGAAGTGACTAATCAAAGTCACAGAGTTTCTTAACTGGCAAATCCAGCAAAGGGCACTTCTAGCCCCAGGTTCTTTCCATTGAGGAAAACAATTCATTCACAGTGCTGATCTTTGCCCTTGTTTTGGCCTAAATCATGAAACATCAGGCCCAGAATATTAGGGGGATTTCCTGGCAGTTGCCTACATAGTTAAATGGTTTGGTGACTAGTGAGATGGTCAGTAATATGACTGGGCCTGACCCTTGTTTCTAGTACAGATATCATCCATGAATAAAAACAGTTTGTGTCTTTTTTTCCCATTAAACTTGGTGGCTTTTGTCTCCATCTTCCTTTTAACCCTGACCAGGACATTCAATACAGTCTTGAGAAACGGTGAAAGCAGATATTCTTGCCTTGTTGCCGAATTTAGTGGGGTGGGGGAAGGTAGTTGTAGGTAATTCATAGATGCCCTTTATCAGATTAAGGAGGTTCCCTTCATTCCTAGTTTACGAAAATCAGTTTTTTTTTTTTCATGAACAATCACTGAATTTTGCTAATTTCTTTTTCTGCATATATTGAAATGATCATGTGACTGTTCTCTTTTATTTTGTAAATGTAGGGAATTACATTGATTTTTCAAATATAAAACCAATATTGCACTACAGAAATAAGCTCTATTCGATCCTAGTATATTCTCATTTTTATATATTGTTGAATTTAGTTTGCTAATATTTTGTTAATATTTTTGTCTATGTTCAAGAGAGATATTTTCTCGTAATGTTTTTGGCTATTATCAAGGTTATGCTAGCTTCATAAAGTAAATTGGGAAATATTCCCTCCTCCTCTATTTTCTGAAAGATTAGTATTATTTTAAGATTAGTATTATTTTATTTTTAAATAGTGGAATTTACCAGTGAAACCATCTCAGCCTGGAATTTTCTTTGGGGAAGGTTTTTCATTCTTCCCGCATAGGTAAAGGATATAGTATTATTTAGATTTTCAACTTCTTTTTATATTAATGTCTAGGATATAAATTCTATTT
>NW_011888812.1:7569002-7657162 GCF_000151845.1 Pteropus vampyrus
AATTCATTCACAGTGCTGATCTTTGCCCTTGTTTTGGCCTAAATCATGAAACATCAGGCCCAGAATATTAGGGGGATTTCCTGGCAGTTGCCTACATAGTTAAATGGTTTGGTGACTAGTGAGATGGTCAGTAATATGACTGGGCCTGACCCTTGTTTCTAGTACAGATATCATCCATGAATAAAAACAGTTTGTGTCTTTTTTTCCCATTAAACTTGGTGGCTTTTGTCTCCATCTTCCTTTTAACCCTGACCAGGACATTCAATACGGTCTTGAGAAACGGTGAAAGCAGATATTCTTGCCTTGTTGCCGAATTTAATGGGGTGGGGGAAGGTAGTTGTAGGTAATTCATAGATGCCCTTTATCAGATTAAGGAGGTTCCCTTCATTCCTAGTTTACGAAAATCAGTTTTTTTTTTTTCATGAACAATCACTGAATTTTGCTAATTTCTTTTTCTGCATATATTGAAATGATCATGTGACTGTTCTCTTTTATTTTGTAAATGTAGGGAATTACATTGATTTTTCAAATATAAAACCAATATTGCACTACAGAAATAAGCTCTATTCGATCCTAGTATATTCTCATTTTTATATATTGTTGAATTTAGTTTGCTAATATTTTGTTAATATTTTTGTCTATGTTCAAGAGAGATATTTTCTCGTAATGTTTTTGGCTATTATCAAGGTTATGCTAGCTTCATAAAGTAAATTGGGAAATATTCCCTCCTCCTCTATTTTCTGAAAGAATTTATATAAGATTAGTATTATTTTATTTTTAAATAGTGGAATTTACCAGTGAAACCATCTCAGCCTGGAATTTTCTTTGGGGAAGGTTTTTCATTCTTCCCGCATAGGTAAAGGATATAGTATTATTTAGATTTTCAACTTCTTTTTATATTAATGTCTAGGATATAAATTCTATTTCAACTAAATTTTAAAATTTATTGTCATAAAGTTATTCATAATAATCTTTTTTTATTCTTTTAATGTTTGAAAGATCTGTAGGGCTGCTCCTCTTTCATTCTTTATATTGTTAATTTGTATTTTCTGTTTTTTTCTTGATCAGTGTACCAAAGAATATCTCTATTGATCTTTCTCAAAGAACCAATACTTGATTTTCTTGATTTTGTGTTTTCTATTTTGTTAATTTCTGTTCTTATCTTTATTGTTATTTTTATTTCTACATATTTTAGCTTTACTTTTGTCTTTTTCTAGCTTCTTAAATTATTTTAAATCTTTCCTCTCTTCTAATATAAGTTTAAAAAAAGGGTCCTAATTTCCCTCTGCACTGCTTTAGCTGAATCCCCTGGTTTTCTTATGTGATTTAAAAAATTATTTATTTCAAATTCAATTAATTTGGGGATATTTTAGATTCTTTTTTGCTGACGATTTATAATTTAATTCTTTTGTGATCAAATAACATACTGTATGTGATTTTAATCCTTTGAAATTTGTTGAAACTTCTTTTATAGCTAGCTCCATATATGTTCTAGCTTAGCATTCCCTGTGCACTTGAAAAAAGTTGTATTCTGAAGTTGGGTCTAGTGTTCAGTGTTAGATTAAGTTGGTCGATAGTATTGTTCAAATATTATATTCTCACTAATTTTTTGTCTACTTATTTTATCAATTACTGAGACAAGAGAGGGCAAATCCAACAATATTATAGATTTGTCTATTTCTCCCTTTAGCTCTATTTGTGCTTCATGTATTTTGAGACACTGTTATTAGGCGCATACTCATTTAGTATTATTATTTCTTCTTGATGATTAATATTTATATATATCTTTTCCCATTCTTTTTTCTTTTAACTAATATGTTTGTTTATGTTTTAAGTTCAACTCTACTTTATATCATCAGGTCTTCCTTTCTTATCCAGTATAACAATAACTGCTTTTTCATTGGAGTGTTTCATCGATTTACATTTAACATAATTGTTAATACAATGGATTTAAGTCTACCATCTTATTGTTTGTTTTCAATATGCCCCATCAGTTTTTGTTCCTTTTTGGCTCCTTCTTTTATAGTAATTTAGGATTATTTTACACTGTTTTATCTCCTCGATTAGCTTTCTTTTTTTTTTTTTTTTTTTTTGGCATACCACTGAAGCTTTATGGTTGGTTCTTATATCGCATTATCATGGTCGTAGATAACGGATACACAAACCCAAGTTCTTAGGCAAAATCTTCTGATTTTTAAAATTCATGCCCAAAAGAAGTTCTTGGAGAAGTGTCACGCAGAGTGATTTGCTGATAGACTCACTCGCTCTGAGCTTCAGTGCTGGGGCAGCCATCAGGGAATGTGGTGCCAGGGACACACTGAGAAGAACTGAACCCTCTGGCTTCAGGGCAAGGGTTGAAGGGGCAGCCTCCTCCCAGACAGAAATGCTGGCAGAATCCATCATCTCTTTGTTGCGCCCTCTCCCATTCTGGCTCGTAAACCCAGGCAGCCACTACATCTGAGTCTCTATCAACCTCCTCCTCTATAAACTTTTAACTATAGCTCTTTGATTTTCATTTTTCCTGGTTAGTCTAAGAATATTATTTGCATTCTTAGCATAGCCTCTGTTGAATTATTGTGACACAATTTCACGTATATCGTAAGACTCTTCAATGTGATATTTTTATATATTTTACTTCTGCATATATTATAAACCACATTTTTACACAATTACTTTTAAGAAAATTATGAAACAAAAATTCTTATATTTACTCACATATGTGTATGATGCTCTTTGCTCCATTGTGTATGCAATTTTCCTTCAGCCTGAAGGACTTCCTTTAACATTTCTTATAATGTTGGTCTGCTAATAATAAATTAGCTCAGCTTTTATCTAATAAAAATAATTTTGCCTTTGCTTTTTCAAAGAGATTTTCACTGAACATAGAATTCTCAATTGGCAAGTTTTTCTTTTATTCTTTTAAGCAGTTTAAAAATGCCATTTTGTTGGATTTTGTCTTTCATTGTTTCTGATGAGAAGCCAGCAATATTTAAAATTTTTGTTCTCCTGTAGGTGATTATCTGACTATTTTAGAGATTTTTTAAAATTTATGTTTGGCTTCAGCAATGTGTCTAGGTGTGGTTTTGTTTGTATCGTTGCTTCTTGAGGTTTGTTAAATTTCTGGTGTCTCTAGGTTGATATGTTTTGTGCTCGTTTCGGCAGCACATATATTCTAGGTTGATATTTTCTCATCAAATGTAAGGGGAAAGTTGGTCATTGAGTCTTCTAATACTTTTTCTGACTCAATGTCTTTCCTCTCTTTCTGGGACTCCAATTATACCTGTATTAAACCATTTTATATTGTCTCATTTTTTCAGTCTTTTTTACTATCTATGCTTCAAGTTCTTTGGTTTCTTTCTTTTTTTTTTTTTGCAGTGTTCAATCTACTGTTAAGCTCACTCAGTAAATTTTTTATTTCAAATATGATAATTTTTACTTTTAGAATTTTCATTTGGTCCTTTTTATAGTTTCTATTTCTGTACTGAGATTCCTCATCTTTTCACCTATTGTGTCTAGTTTGCTTTAAGTTCTTGGTATGTTTTAAAGTCTTTGTCTACTAATTCCAACATCTGTGTTATCTCTGGGTCTGTTTCTTTTGACTGGTTTTTCCTCTTAGTTATAGGTCACATTTTTCTGTTTCTTCACATTTATTTTTTGTCATTGCCGACTGAGCACTGTGGATTTTATATTGTTGCAAAACTGGATTTGTCTTCCCTTGAAGAGTCTTGACTTTTGTTCTGTCAGATGGTTAATTTGCTCATAGCTTAACCCTCTTGAGGCTTGTTTTAAAGTTTTTAAGGAGAATATAAAGTAACACTATTCTAGACCTAGAATAGCCCTACTATTTTTTTTTTTTTAATTTTAACACCTATAGCACCTGGTATTCCTAGGTGGTCTCCAATCCAAGTACTAACCAGGCCTGACCCTGCTTAGCTTCTGAGATCAGCCCTACTCCTAACACTTTGCCTTACCGAGATCTCAATTGAATGTCCAGTATACACAGTGAGATCTCTCGATTCTGGCTGGCCAGATCTTCAGTGTCTCCAAGGCTTATGTAATTCCTTGAATCCTTGTTCAGCTCAGTTTCTCAGTAATTATTCTCTGCCACAACTCACGGAGTCTTTCACTATGCATGTACAATTTAGTGTTTAGTGAAAGTTTCAAGGAGACTTTTATACATATTTCTGGAGTGCACTCTTCCTATCCCCTGTCCTCTTGTCCCCCTCCCCACCCCTTGTGTGTGTGTGCGTGTGTGTGTGTGTGTACAGCTGCTTTCTCTTTAGTACCTTATGCAAAAATTTCAGCTACCTACGCAACCCCGAATACCAGTCTTTACCCCATCAGCTCAGCGAGATCACTGTGCTTTGCTTAAGCTACCCTTTCATGCACCACAGTCTAGAAGGTGCTTCTAGGCAAACAGCTGAAGGTGATTATGGGGATGACATCATGTGTTTTCCTTTTCTCAGGGATCACATTTCTTCTCTGATTATTGTCTATAGTGTGAAAACTTCTGTTTCAGTTTTATATTTATTTATAGCAAGAGGACTAGTCTGGTCCTGATTACTCCATCATGGCTGAAAGTGTAAGTCTCTAGTACAAGTGAGTGATTCCCATTCAATTGTTCAGAATCCTCCTTTATAGATGGCTATGGCTTTACTTCTAAGAAATGGGATATCTCTGAAAAGGCATGTGAAAAAAAATATTTTTTATAGACAAAGAGCATGGTCAAGTGATATATAGAATTCAAGGTATTGTTTACAAACTCTGGTTTAATGCTTTTCCTGTTAAGTGTGGTTGCGTTCTTTTGTGCATTTGTGTGTGAGAATATGAGTGAGAGAAGATGAGTATTAGTAGAAGAAGAAGAAGAAAAGAGGTCAAACAAATATAAAAGCAGAGAAGACACACTGGAAAGGTCAACATCTTTATTTTTTAAGAATAGTACTCAGCTCGAAAGTAATTTAAAACTTAAAAAAGTAACTCTTCTTGCAATATTAGCTAAATTTTTGAATGCTTATTATGTGTCAGGCATTGTTCTAAGTGCTTCACATATATTAACTTATTTAATCTTCACAACAACCCTTGCGATAGGTGCCTGTTATCTCAGTTTTCTAATCTGTGAAATGTTATCCCCATTTCACTCAAGATCACAATGTTACTAGGTAGGAATTGGAATTTGATCCCCAGGGGTCTGCATCCAAAACTACATTTTTAATCATTACATTGCCTTCATATGAGAGAAAGATTTTGTTACTGTCTCTCTCCTATTCTTGTTCTCACTCCCCTGTTCCCAGACTAACATAAAACAAATTCCATGTTAAGTTTTGGTGAGCTATAAAAACCTCACTGGGATTTGTTGCTGGTGAGAGATACTTGACAATCAAAGAGATGGGCACTCCATTTGTCTACAGATTTTTCACATTGTACTCTTCTAGTGTCTTCCGTTTCATCAGCTTTAGTCACCAGTATCTCTTTTGATATTCAAATCCGCAAGTATGGGCAAAACTTAGTAAGTGACTCAGGGTGATTTTCAGTGCCTAATCTCGATTGCTTGAGAAACCAGGTGATGATTGTATGACCCATCTCTCTTGAGTTACAGGAAGCTGTTGGGAAAAACATTCACTTCCCTACATTATCAGTAATTCACAGCAGAAAACTTTCAGACTAGTTCTGCTATGAGTTGGGGACGATGAGATTAGGTGGGTGGGTAGGGATCCTGATGCAGACTAGAGGCAGTGGGTCTCTCTAAGATTTTGTTTTCACTTCTCTACCTGAGAGTTGATATCTCCCTGGGATGAGTTCTTCCTGTAATCTTCGAGATTTCAGGATGGAAAGAGAAACAGATTGCAGGCTGTTATTATGGCAAGATCATTTCTCTTTAGCCACCCAACAGTTGTTCCCTGAGTCATGAACCACTCCTTTCAGAGGCTGTCGAACTAAACCGCCTTTGAAATTCAGAGGAAAAAGTCTGTGTGTGCCAAAACCATGCCCCTGAGTCACCCAGCACCCAGCAGGGAGACAGCAGTGAGTAGTGTTGGAAGTAGTGCCCGGACCCACGCCTTGCAGCTAGTGTAGACTTTGAAGCACCCATTCCGCAGACATCTTTCCAGGTCATAAAATCTCTTGTCCTCACAGACAGGAGGTGCTAGTGTCTATTCTCTCTGCCGATTGCAGGGTTCCTGATTAGTGAATCATCTCCTTCAGTATCTTTTTACGTGGATTGAACCATGTACAAAGGAGGTCATATTTTATTCGTAATGTCTAACTGTGTTAGACATTACAGTTTATGAAACTAAATAGATGGAGTTTGTATTTGGAAAGATAACATTTTATTTACTAGGAAGATGACCTGAATTTAGACAGCTCTACCTGGGCCCATTTTAAAGTCAGAAAACTAGTGTCCTTTTTTTCTTGTCAACCAGAGTTCTGTGATTATTCTATGTAATTGTTTTTCTTTTCTTTTTGGAAGGAGTCTCTTGCTGAAGAAAGAATCTAAGGAGATGCTTAAGTTCCAGGGAATTTTCCTCTAAGACTAATAACATCAAGATACTTTTGATTTTATTTGTATTTATTATTTTTTTCCAAATGAAAAATATATGTCATTTTTGGAGATCCTGGGTTAGAATTTTTAATTTTCCTCATGCCAGTTGAAAAAGAATCTCACACCCTGGTGCCGTTATTTGTTTATTTCGTGAAGAATTTCAGATGATGCTTGACAACTTATGCCTCCTATAAAACCAAGAAATACTTTTTACACTGCGTATATTAAAGATATCTTCCAACTGACATGCCACCAAAAACAGAAATTGAACCTTCTTGCAGTATTTATTTTTGGTTAAATATTTGAGAGCTATCATTTTAAAAGTCACCTATAGTAATAATAGCCAACTCAAAAAATGTCCTACTGAAGGATGAGTTAAATTTTGGCTCTATACTATTCATACCACATCTCTCCTTCCTTTAGCTCTTTCAGAAACAAAACGGAGTATACCTCCTCTGGCAAACCACTTGCAAAGTACCATGTAAGAAAATACTGAACTTGAAGTTACGAGACATCACCATCATTTCTGAGGATTTCAGAATTAGAATGAAACCAGAAATTTTATAATTTAGAGTTCAAGAGCCTAGAATGTTAACTTCTGAGATGGAATGGCATTGGCTCCAAGGTTAAAAACAGAGGACACAGTTTCATTGCCTGCGATTATGACACACTCCCCTTGAACATCGGTTGGGCTCAAACATGCGTTGAAGGCAGCCAAAGGGTAAATAAATTAAACCGAAGTGACTCAGAAAGCACATAGGCAGCAGCAGAGATGTGCGGCAGTAACAAGGAACTTTGTTCTTGCACACAGCCCTACTTAGAACTCAAGAGAGAGAGCCTCATTAGAGAACTCAAGGAACTATAGTACCAAAATGAGTTTTGTTTATAAGCCTTCTCAACAGCTACTACTAAAGTTCATCTTTGTGGAATATTTTTTTCTCTATGACTTGCTTTTATGAGTGAACCTTGCTGCATTTCCCTGTACCAGGACAAGGCCCAGTCATCCATTGACTTTCATGAAGGCATCTTTGGAAGGTTTTGAAGTCCACTGGTTAAGAGGAAAAAGTGCTTTTGTGTTTGATCAGTATGTAGGCAGAAGGTAGTTAGGAACAATGCTGAGTCACACTTTAAAACAGCTGCAAACAAAGTGAGAGGGCTTCATCATTGGCTCTTAAGTCAGCTACCATGGGGCCTGGCCTTTGCTCAATGCCCCTAAGCATCATTTACATTCTCTTTAAATACCAACATTTATTGAGCACTTACTATGTGCCAGCCACTCTACTCATACTTTTAGTCATTTAAACTTCACGACAATCCTGTGGAGTAAACATTATCACCTCCATTTTAGAGATAAGTAAACTGAAGCTCAGAAAGGCTATCAAGCTTGCTCAAGGTTATACAGCTAGAAAATTAAGGGGACCAAGATTCTAATTCTTATCAGTCTCATTTCAGAGTCTGAGCTTTTGATCTCCCTGAAATGGGGCTAATAATAACATCATTACTGACACATATCAAAAGAGATAATGTCTGTAAAAGCACCAAAGTCATATACACCTACAAGGTGTTAAAATTGTTAGAATGATACCATTTAAGAAAACGGAAAGCTAACAAAAGGTTCCATGACACAGACATGGAAAAGTACTCACAAATGCTGATATACCAGATCTTACTTGTTCTATGTAAACTAACTTAGTATTTCCTGAATACATTATTTTTTTGACAGTACCCCATCAAAATATTAAATATGATATGTTACATAAACCAGGTATGATGGATGACCATTCCACTTTAGACTGTATTAGTTTGTAGAAGCCTGGGCAACCTAAAAGAAAAGAGAAGCAGTGCTGGTCATTTGTTACCTCTGAGCCAAGCTGCACTAGTTTGCTTATTTGTTTGTTATGAAGACATTTGCACAGAAATTCAGCTCAGAAACCCCAGGAACAATAATGTAGGTTACCAATAATCTAAAAAGTGTTATTTGTTTGCTTGTAGGACATAAGAGGATCAGAGTATGAAATGGAGACATAATGTTCCTTAAATCACCACCACAATAAAATAGACAACATTCCAGGTTATTTTTACTTTCAAAACGAAATTTAAACAAACACTTACAAACAGTAAACTTAGAAGCACAGTGATCAAATGCTTTGTAGATTTACAGTTAAAAACATTCCAAACAAACAATAACAACAAAAAAACAAACAAGGATTTTCAAAAGGTTTATTCAAGTTCCATATGCTCTTTCTCAGAAATGTAGAAAACCCAGGTATATGGGCCAATGAGCCAAAATAAACCTTCTGCCTCTACTGCATTTGTAGGTTTCTCAGATCTGCAAGGCCCACTGTGAGAACTCTTCTTTTGCTGTATGGCCTGTCTCCTCAAGTCAGAACTCTGTTGACAGGTAGTGCATGAGATAGAGAAGACCAAGGTCCTTCCCTTCCTCTTGTTGACTGTGTCAAGGAGTCAACAAGAACCCTTCAGTCATCTGCAGGAAGGCCATGGCCACATGGGTCAACCACATGGAATCCCTTTATGCAAACATTTTCTTAACAGACTTAACTGGATTGCCTTGTACTAGTCCTCATTGCACTGACAGAATTGATTCAACGGATTGGTTATGTAAGGATTATATCAACAGAAATGAATATATGATAATAGGAAGGTCAAGGGCAAAGGGACTGTGGTCATCAGCATATCTCAAAATGAAATATAAACCCATACCCTAGTTACCAGGTATCATACCCTGTGGGGAGCCCAAGGACTGAAAACTTTAGAATTCATGTTTCTATCTCTTATGAAGAAATATTTTTCAAATTCTTATTAGGCTCGACGGTGACAATAATTCCCCAACTAGAAATGGGAATATTTTATCCGATGGATGTCTTTTTTTCCTGAATTATGAGTCTGTTATAGGAAGAGTCTCTCAGAGTTATAAATTTGCATCGCATTTAGTGCATGTTTAATCATTTGCTTTTATTGACAAGAATAACATTTTCTGAAATCGGGGCTGCACTAGAAAATCCACACGGAATGGTCTCCGTACTTTTGGGTTATCTTAGCTGACCTCCATCTGCTGATTTGTAAAGGCTTCTTTTCTGAAAACAAAAGCTGCCTCTGGCAAAGGTTTAAGTGAATCCTAGAACCAGGTATGTAGCTGGTGCTCCCATCTTTCCTCAAATAGGAAAGAGTTACCACCCTAAACAGTTTGAACTGTAAAGTTGCATGGGCTCTGTCCTTGGAGAGGGTACAACGAGAGGTGGATTATCTTAGGGAGAGAGATACAGGATGAGATAGCTAAATGCACTGCACAACATTTGGGGAGCAGGGAGTTTTCTCTTTTTTTATTTTTTTATTTTTTTCACCCTGCCACATAGCCACCTTATGTGTAATTTATATCACACATAAATAATAATAGCAGCAGCAGCAGCAACAATTCCTGTTAATATAACCAACACAACTTAATGCAGGAATTCTTTGTCACTTACCTTACAGTTTCTTCTGATTGACCATAATATGGAATTAAAGATTTTTTATTATTTAAAATTTTTCCTTTTAAAAGGGAGATAATATTGATGTGTATTTTGATGACGTTCTAATAGTTTATTCTTCTCCTAAAGAACATGGGAGTTTTCTCTTTTACTGTTTTGATCCCTATTAGAAAATTGAATCTTACTGGGAAAAAAATTTGGGGGGGGTGGGGGGAGGGCGGAGGCATATAAGAATTTATCTAGGTGTGCTCAAACCAAAATGGCTTAAGAAAGGACCATTTTCAAAAGGCAGTCTCATAAATTTTAATGTTGGGATGGGATCTAACAGTTCTACAAAGTTTATGATCAAAATGTTTTTTGTTTTGAGTTCCTTTTTTCTTATGGTTAGCTCAACTTGTGATGCCAAAGAGTGTATTTTCCAGGTTCCATTTTGTGGGTGTCAACAAAAACTACAAGAAGGAAAAATAATGTTGCTTGAATAATATTTTAAGACCAATTGATTAAGAAAATTTGAGAGGGTGTACTTTTTTGTTTATATTTCGTGGGTAAAGCTTTACTTTTTTTTTTTTTTTTAAATTTATTTAACATGTTGAAAATGAAGGATTCCATGCAGGGTCTTGCTTTATTTATATAGCGATAGCAAATGTTGGAGCAACATTAATTAGAGCTTCTGATTTAATCATGTTTTCCTGTTTCTTTTTTTTTTGTTTATTTTTGTTTATTTTGTTAGTTTTATTGAGATATAATTGACATATAGCACTGTATAAGTTGAAGGTCTACAGCATGATGACTTGACATACATATATCACAAAATGATTACCACATTAAGTTTAGTTAACATCCATAACCTCATATATAGTTACAAAAAACCTTTTTTTTTCTTCTTATGAGAACTTCTAGGATTTACTCTCTCAGCAACTTTCAAACATACCTATAGCAGTGGTAGCTATAGGCACCATTTTTCACATCACATCCCTAGTAATTATTTATCTTATAATTGGAAGTTTGTACCTTTTGACCACTTTCATTCAATCACATTTTTAACTGTTTCCAGTCTGCCATTAGCCATTTGAAAGAATGATGAATAAAGCTTTAGATTTCTTTTTGCATATTTCTTAAACAACATGAATTTTAAAGTAGCTTATTTTTTGTCTTATGAAATGATCAATAATGTTTTCTAAAAAGAATTTCAGGAAAATATAATTGAACAAATCTTACGTTTAACAAATTAAAACCATTCCTGCATTCCGTTTTCTTCTCTAGAGTTACCTTTAAGCCGTTACCTTTAAGAATTACCTTTAAATAGCAACCTGTTTAGAAAACCACAAATACTTTTTCTTTTTGTATAAAGACGTAAAACACTTTTATTTGTTCATGAAAACTGGGTTTTGGGGGAGATAATTTATATTTTCCTGCACGTAAGTGCCAAACTAAGAAGACCTGTGGTGGGCTTTTAAAAGAGGAAAAGTAAAACAGACTCTGGTAAGTTTTAAAATGTGTATATATATTTCTGGATAATGACTGCTTAAAATGTCACAGGGTTTTTAGAAGGCCTTAGATGCAGTCAGTGAAGTTACACATGGAAAATAGTAAGAAACACAATTCAAAATGCAGTTTCCAAAAAAAAAAAAGCAGTTTTAGAAATCACAGCCCTTCCAAGCTTTAGTCAGTCTAGTTTCCTGTCTAGACATGCAAATTAAACTGAAGAATTGTAGCAGTTATTCAAATAATTCAAAGGGAAAAAAAATTTCCTCACTGGAAAAAGAAGATTGAAGGATCCTAAACTATGAGGGTTGTTTATCCTCACTGACCAATTCACCAGATAAGAGAACTTCACCCTGAGAGTTTGAAAAGGGCTATAGGATTTAAGTCAGGAAGAAATTTCAAAAAATATATATATACATATTTTTTCTATGCATTCAACCTTAATGAAATGTATATAATTTAAAGGAAAAGAAAGTAAGACTCTCGAAGGATCTTTTTTCAAAAAAATTAAAAGTAATTTTTATGAATGATAAACAAAAAAATTAAAAGTAATTTTTATGAATGACTCCCCTCTCCCCTCAAAAAATTTTTCTCAAAACAAACCTTCTAAGTACCTTTCTTTTTCAGAGGAGATGACAAATTTAACAGAAGATAAAAGAAACTCATTAAGCTATCTGCTCTGGATGTGATGCCCTATGGTTCCATTCATGTGGTATTTGTTTATGCTTGCGAATTAGACAATTTAAATAAAGGAAGGAATTATTACCTGTGTGTCTACTACACACGAGGGTAGTTATTGATAGGTGCTAAAATAACAACCATCTTATGAAATTATACAGGTTCAGAAATCCAAAAGTAATTACATTGATCCAGTCAGCTAAAGATACATGATCTTTTAAAATTATTTTACAAACCCATTATGGGTATATTTTTTAAAAAAATTTAAAGCAAATATTCACATAAAATTGAATTGGGCTACAAATTTCAAGGTAAAAATTGGGTAGATTAATAGTCCATGAAATATATCAGATACTTAAAACAAAACTTGAAACTCGTTCATGCCAGAAATTACTACTGCCAAGGCCTGTCACATGTCCCATTAGAAAATTAGAAGCATAGTATTTAAACCAGGATGAGTTAAATGAATATAAAAAGTAAGCTTTATTATTTATCTCACTTGTTCTTCAAAGATAGACTTGTGGAATATATTCAGCAGAATCACATTAATTCTAATGCTGCTTTAAAGAAAGGTTCAGGTATACACAAAATTTAAAAGACAGTTTTACAAACTAAAATCATATCAAAACATTTCCAAATATCAGACATGAAATGGCTATTATCTGTTTACAGAATGCCTAAACTTTATGAAACTAGATTGACAAACTATGAAAGAAAATAAAACCAAAATTTAAAATTTTTTCAAATTTAACTTTAAGATTTTTCTTTATAATTTTATAATATTTGAAGATTTTTTTCAGACTGACATAATTAAATACTTTAAGCTCTTAACATAAAGCTTTTATAAAGCCCAGTGGCAAAATACTGGGCTTAAATACTAAATGCTAAACTAATGTTTACTGTTTAAAATTATATAATTATATGATTATACTTTTTTAACTTAATGTATTTTCAGAATTAAAGTAAAAATACATAATTCTAAAATAATCTGAAAAACTAAATTTAGATTATTAAAAATAATTCGGCCATCAATTTATAGTTCAGTAAAAGGAAGACATAATTAAAATGTTTTTTTAAATCGTATCTTATAAATATGATTTTTCTCTGTTGTAAGCATGCAAGACATTTTATCATATGTTTATATGAACCTTAATTTGAAAGAAACAACCAAATTATAAAAAGAAGATGTTTTCCCTACAAATTATCTTGTTTAAATTTTTGCCAAGCAGGAACATTTTGATGAAGGCAAATGGATAACTATAGAAGTTCATTGTCAATTTAGTCCTGAAATCTATCTTTAATAATGCAAAAAAAGATTAAAAAGAACAAAATAAACAGTTTTGGACTAGTAGTTAACATATGCTACTGTTAAAAATTAATATAATTTTTTATTTTCTCCCATAAAGAGTCACTGACCATTTCTAAATTTTAATATGAATTATTGCTAATTCACAAATATTTTACTTAGGAATAAAATTATTGTAAATATTTAAAACTCTTCTTATGCTTTTAAGAACAGCTTAAATTCTTGATATTTAATATACTAAAAGGAAGATGAGCTAATCTACTTTAGTTAAAAGTTTTATTTCCATGAAAAGCAAGGAATCACTAAGAAAGTGTTAATTGCTTAAGATTTTTTTAATTTAAAGTTTTGAAAAATTGAATTAAAAACCTACATTATATTTATTTGTAAAACAATGAAAACGTATACCTTCTGAATAGAAATTCTATTTAAAAACATTTGCTAAAAACTAAAAGCAACCTTAACTAAATATAAAAAATTTTAAATTATTTTAGTTAAGCTCTTTTTAGATTTGTAAAGCAGAATAACAAAATTTTACTTTGGATGCCAAACATTTAAATAAGTTGGTATTTTATTGCTCAGATTTTGTACCCTTAAGTTGGAATATAAACCCTTTATTTACTTCGATTTGTGTATAAATTCTAAAGACAAAGTATACTTTCTAGAAATAGTCACATATTCACTTACTGGTTTTTAAAATGCATATAAAAATAATGCTTTTTTGTTTTACATACAAATACATGAAATAGTAGCAAGAAACAGAAACTAAATGAAATATTGAACTTTTCTTGCATTTTTTTTAAAGTTGCTAAAACAACGATTTCAGAAAAGGGATTATTTTTGTTTTATCTAAGACATGTAATATTATAAGTAATGTTTTCAAAAGAAAATAATAATACCTTTTAAACTTTCCATTTTGCCAACTCTTAGACTTAAATGAAACAGCTGCAGATTACAATTTTGATGCAGAATGTAACTCAAAACATGGTTTATAATTATATCTTACTAAACTATTTACATTGATATAGGAATAAATGTTATACGTCCTATAGGGTAAAATAATAATAATAATAGTAATAATAATAAAGGGTATTACACAGGACATAAGACCATAGAAAGAATCAATAAAGAGGAAAATTTTATTGCAGTTTTAGAACCTTCGAATCTATGGCTAACCAGTTGCATTTACTTTACTTTCTGAATTAATTAATCTCACAGTTTTGTGAAAGAGGGTACGACTTGAATTTAGAGGGTGCTAAAAGGTTATATGACTCAGTTCTAGCTACCTGATATTTACATTCAGTTGTCAGGCCTCACCCAGGCAACATAGCCCTGTGAAGATTTTTGGTTTTCATATAGATATATAGACATTATAAAAGCACAGTACTTTTTTATATAGTGATAATATAGAACTATACCAACATTAAGGGAAATGTTAGGGATAAGCCCAATTACCTCCTGAATTTGATATCTAAATGTAATAAGTATAAGTCCTTGATTAAAAATAAAAACATTAACTCGATTACGATGAACTGCATTTAAGAAAAAACTATATATATTTCTGAATTAAAATAAAATGATATAATTTAACAAAAAATTCTAGTGATACCTTATTAAATAGGAGCTATAGATGAAAACTAAAATGACATTTTACTATTTTATTACTATTTACTATTATGCATTTTATAGATATTTAAAAAACATTTAAAAATAGTGATATTTGTTAGCATGTAATTTTTAATTAATTTAAAATTTTTTCATAGTATTAAAAAATCTATATTATGGTCTCTTAAAGTAGTTGCCAAAATTAATAAAAGCTGAACAAGAAATTGTGTTTATTTCTAAAATATATTTTCAGATATTCTAAAAGATATTCTTTTCTTTAGATTTCGATTGAAGAATTCTAACTTTTAAAACCTTGAGCATGATAAATAAATCTTTAAGGAGTTTTGATCTTGCCAAATGTTTAAAAATTTTTTCATCTGTATTTAGAAAGTATTATTAGAAAAAATTGAAAAGCACTGGCAAGTTTTCCTTTTTGCTAATTTTAATGTAAGAAATAATAATGTTTAAAACTTTCAATATTGGTCCAGAAGTTTTTGTCTTCATCAAATTTTTTCTTTCTTCTTTTTTCTTTTTTTTTTTACAAAATGCCATATAAGAAGAAATATACAATTATAGTTTAAAATGTTTGCAACATTATAGTCTTATGGGCTATAAAATATGAACATTTGAGAATATCACTCATCTTTATTGGTAATCCATACCACATAAAATAAATATTACAAAGTAATGATTTTTTTAATTACTAGAAAAATTGGACCCCGTCTCAATGAAACTTTCTTTTCTCTCATGAACAAAAATTTTTCTTTAACTTTGTTAACTTCCTGTGTCTTATTTTTATATTAATATCCCATTTTGCTGGAGAACTTTCTATTTGAAACTTACCCCAAATACAAAGGGTTTAAGCATTCTCAATGGCAACTTTATTGGTTTGTGCTTGGTAACTATCCACTATATCTCTTTTGCTATCCAAATGATAAAAAGAAAGAGGAAGGAAGGAAGGAAGGAAGGTAGGAAGGAAGGAAGGAAGGAAGGCAGGCAGGCAGGCAGGCCGGCCGGCCACACGTAATAACAACAAAACAAACCTCTGGCCTTGATCACTTTTCACTGTTACTATTGACTAGAATTTTAAAAGCTTTTTTTAATTCCCAAAATTTGTTAGGCGTTCTGACAAGCACTAGATCACAACTTACAGATAGGAAAGAAACTAGCTGCCCGAAAAGATGTGGCTAAGCTAAATGTCAGTAAAATGGACAAGAAGACCACTTCACCCCTAGCATTTTTCAGATTACTTTGACTCAAAAAAAAAAAAAAAAAAACCCACTGTGTCTTAATACAGATTTGACTGGGTTAGAGCTTGTCTCCTGAACTGTGTTAGGTTTCTAAATCTTTTTTTAAACCTGTATTATAGCTATGGCCAAAGAAATGAGAACTGAACAAATGTATGGAAGCAGACACCTAT
Organism: Pteropus vampyrus; assembly: GCF_000151845.1. Lineage (NCBI taxonomy): Eukaryota > Metazoa > Chordata > Mammalia > Chiroptera > Pteropodidae > Pteropus > Pteropus vampyrus. The sequence continues at coordinate 7,585,520 of NW_011888812.1, forward strand.
CTTCTTTTGGTTTTATATGATCATTATATTTATGGCTCTTACTAAACTGTGATACTGCAGTATACCATTGGTAAAGCTATCCCAAATCTCGCTTATAAAGCTCTGAGGTTCATCTAAGCAATTTTCACACTAGTATTGTTGACTTTTGCAACATTATTTGACTGGCTTAATCAAAAGTGTTATAAGCTATAAAATATGAACATTTAAAAATGTCACTCATCTTTATTGATAATCCAATCCATTAATCTCATAACACATTTTACCCAACGTCTAGGTCTATGTTTATAATTGATACTTAGCCAAATATGACCCTTTCTCTAACCATTTAGATGTTGATTTACCCAGGAGTATTTTTCTAAAGAATTTAGATGTTGATTTACCCTGGAGTATTTTTCTAAAGAAACGTAGATGGGAGAAGGTGAGGGAGGTAAAGAAATATCTTTATTCCTCTCTTTCCACAAACCTGGAAAGACCTAGTTAACTATCAATTCTGACAAAGCCTGCTTGTAACCCCTATTTGCATGGAGCAAATTACCCAGACTTCTTGAGAAAATATAATAATTTTTATATTATTACAATTTCCCAAATGAACAGTGTCAAATTATTCTAATGGGGTCCTATAACGTCTTGGTATTCAAGTTGTGGTCATCTGTGGTATTTTGGTTCATAACAGGAGTAAGTCTGGTTCATTATCTCTAAATGTACCTTGAGAAAGTTACTACTATATTTTTGTTCGTCCTTAGTACTTGTTCAATTTTCTCTGCTTCTAAGTTTTAAATGTATTGGGCTACTCTAACCAAGAGAAATTACTGTGTCTTTAGTCTAAAAGAGCTCAATGGCAGATGGTTCAAACCCCTTGGTGGTCCCATTTATGGAGTGTACTGCATTTGTTTGGTGACGATTCCCTCTTCAGGTGTCACTTCCCTCTAGGTCTGCATCAAAGGACATACTGCCTCGGCAGTATGTTTCATCTGGTGAATTTCATTTGGTGAATTTCATTTGGTGAATTTCTAGTGACTTCAGCTTCTTTTTTGTAGTACGTGATCACCCTTTAGCACCCTTAAGGTATTCTTCGATCTTGTTTTTTAGTCACCAAAATTTCCAGAAAAATCAATAAATAACTTAGTTATTGGCCACCTCCCCTTACCACTCTCCTAAATAAAGCCTTCGAAGCCAGAAAAATGGCAAATATGTAAAAACAGCTATAAAGGATCTTTGGTGATCTAAAAACTCAGAAATCCATCACTGACTAATGACATTGGCTGCACGACCACGCAGCGTATGTGCAACTGGAGACAGGCTGTGCACATATTCTTGCCCATGTGATTGTCCCTCTTGATGCCTTCCTGCCTTCATTCAAAGGTACATTATAGGAAACAACCCTTCGCTACTGAAAAGTTGTCAGAAAGTACAGCTCTATCTTTTAGTTTGGTTATTCTCCATCACGTCCCTGGCTTTCTATGTGGCAGTTCTTTTTGTTTAAATTTTTTTATTTTTAGCTCTGCTATCTATTTAAGAAGGTTAACAATTCAGCAGGCTGTATGGCCTTGGTTAGTCATTTTACCTCTTTTGTCTTCATCTATGGAGCGAATAAATGGAATTAGATGATTTCTGAGGACCTTTTCAACTTTAAAGAACAATGTTTCTATTACTAGGTGTATCCTGGTAATAAGTATCTACTAGGTAAGTGATGCTGACATTCTGTGTCATGACAGTAGAATGCCTGTAAAGGATGGTATAATACAGAAATGCTTGTACTGGAAACTTCATTTAGAAAGGAACTCTTTAGAGGAAAAAAAAAAAAAAACCCTTTCCTGTGAGGCATTTAAAGTTCTGGGGGGCGTGTGTGTGTGTTTATTTTGAGGTTGTTTGGATTCTGATTTTCCAAGCTGTCCTTTGGTTCCATTTTGGAAGCAGTTCCCTCTGACTTCCTCTACATAAATTATCATATCAAATGTAAATGTTCCTACACATACATTTTTGTAAGTGGACACATGGGCATGTTGGCATGTGTTTCAAATAAGGATCCCAAGCGGGTGGCATATAGCTGAGTGTTGATGGGCACACCTCAGTTTTGATACTATCAGTAAATGTTTTCTATTTCATACTTTTGTTATCATTTTCTTATTTAAAAAGGGGGAGAAAACAGAAAAGAACAAAATGTGTTGTTATTTGGTTACAACGGAAAGAAGAGATATCTTTATCTTTTCCCCATACAGTTTTTTCCCTCAGTGAAAAAAAAAAATTGTATTTCCTTAACTAATTCAGTCATATGTAAACCAATAAAAATAACAACTTAAAAATAACATAGCACATATTTTTATGGTGGCTTTATGGATTCAGGGAGAAAGGGAAGATACGAAAGGTAATGATTAAGGAAGAATGTTGTTTAGCTTTTCCAAGCTGCGTTCTCAACCTAAATGGCATGGAAGAATGGCCCCAAAGACAGCTTCAAGTGTCAGAGCTTGCAAAAGTCTCGACCATCTTTTCTCATTTGAATCAGTTTTTAAGAGACAAAGAGGCATATATAGGAGACTTGATCATTTCTAGAAAAACAAGTAGCTTGCCGACAGAATGGAAGAGAAAAAATTATCTCAGTTACTTATTTGCTCTATTCTTCTGATTATTTCCTACAAAAGGACAAGACAGACCTTTTGCCCTGGTCTTTATGACTGAACATGACTTAAAACTTATGTCAGGTCGGTTTCTAATCTCCTTCTCCACCTCCCGCCAAAAGCCTCTTGATTTCTTACTGCTAGAAAATCTAAATAATCCAGTTATTCTACCCTCCCATGGATTATTATAATTTCACTTTTACCGCATTCACAATGATTGAAGGAAAAGTGGATTTTTTTTTCCGAGTTCAGGGAATTTGTTCTATAAAAACTTACCACTTTTGCATCTTGTGTAGATTTAGCTATATAGACCTGTACTGAATGATTAAGCAAAACAACCTCATTTTAAATTGTGACTATATTTAGGGTTTCATGGTCCCTTGTCCCACTCCATTTGCTCCCCAATGCACACTGATTATTAAGGGAAAATATCTATTTGAAGTTCCACAGGATCTTCGATCCGGTTTTCATCAGTGTTTGATTTAACATGACATTTCCAATGGGCATAAGGGCCACATTGAAAGATGCCTGATGGTCTGTCAGATAATGGGCATGGGTGAGTTCAGGGAGATTACTGCTTCCTTAGCAGAACTGGTTGGATTAGCAACTTGAGAGGTGGCACTTATTTAAAAACACGTGTACTGTCACTGATGACAGAATAGAGAATTAAGGATATCATCAAGAAAATTAGACTCCAAGTGGAGAAATTAGAGTATGGCCTGGGTAGTAGGGATTATTGTTCCTTTTATAGGAGTGATAATGGAATTCTGGTTATATAGGAAAATGTCCTTACTTTTCAGACATGCCCAATGAAGTATCTGGAAGTGAAATGCCATGATGTCTGTATTTAGAGTACTTCAGCAGAGAAAAAAAGGAGAGATTAAGCAAATATGACCAAATGTTAATAACTATTAAATAGAGTTAATGTATGCATGGATGTTTGTTATACTTTCTACTTTTCTTTGTTTGAAAATTTCCACAATAGTGAAAAAAACTAATTGAGATAATATTTTTAATGCATGCACAAAAGAGCAGCATGGATTTAAAATTTCTCTGGACTGAGGCAAATTCGATGTTGTGAGGTGGGGCTTTAGTTCTTAGTGTATGGTCAGGAACTCATAAACCAGTATAAAATGAAGGTCTTGTGTAAAAATACTATTTATTTTTTTAAAATGCATGTAAAATTCTAGAACTAAAACTACAGTAAAAAAAAATGTGGTAGATATTAAAAAATGAAGACATATTCATTTTTATTTACCTGCTCTAAATGCCAAAAAGTTTGGGGTTCTGACATCAGGGTGAGGTGGAATGTTCCTTGAAGAAGGTAACAGAAATTCAAAGGTTTAAGGACCTTGGATTCTTGAATGAGACTTTGAGAGATAATCAAAGTAGCCAGTATCATGGTATAATATGCTAACCGAAAGTCTGAAGCTAATGACATATTATGAAAATATAAAGGGTACTGAAATGATTTGGTTTTAATTGTCGTTGGCATTACCAGATTAATGTGCTTTTTAAAAATGCTTATTTTGTCTTTTGAATAGTTATTGCTACAGTAGCTGTGTTCTACCCAAGTAATGTAGTATTTTTTTGATATGTTAGTATAGCATTTGTTTGCCACAAAATGTGTGTGTTTATTTACTTATTCCCATGAGGCCACAGGGAAAAAAAATATATACCTCCGAAAGTGAAAGGATTGTTTCCATTGTAGAATTCTAGGAGAACCCAGCTTCAACTGGGTTGACTTCAGTTGCTCTGAATTTTTGCCGTACACAAATGCATGGACGATCTACTGTTATCGTGACATTTAATACACCGCATTGATTTAAAAATATAAATATTACCTGCACAACTCTTGTAAGCCCCAGATTTGTTTGTAAAAGGAAGAAAACCTTTCCTTTGAACGCCTATTTATTTTTCAATTAATAAATATAAAATGGGCTCATTTTGAAGTCCAGGGCCTCTGGTGAGAAATACGTTTCACCAAATCATTATCATCATTTGAAAATATTTTAAACCTATACTCAACATGGAGGTGATTTTTAATAGATATGAAGCCTCTGGTAAGCTTGCTCTCTCAAAAACGGATGCTGTTGATTTACTGGTAGCAAAGCCCAGCTCTGTGCTAGGAGGAGCAGGGGCCCAAATCTAGGCTCCTTGATTCCTTGGAATTTGCCTTTTAACCAGGGAAGGAGTGTGGTTCAATAGATAAAGCTCTGGACTAAAAAACACAAGATGAGGATTATTTTAAAGTCTTAAAATTTAAGTGTGTCTCTGAATTTTGCACTGCATTAATAAATAGTATTAAAAAAAAAAAAAAAAAGAAACAGGGTGCATTACTTCTAGGTTCCAGTCCTAGTTTTTCCACTAACTGCTGACCTCAGTGTCTTTATCTACCAATTAAGAGATCTCTCATTAAATAACTGTAGTCATTTCTTCAAACTGTTTACTGTGGCAGGCCCTGTTTTGAGTGCTTTACATTAAACTTCTTTAATTCTCACAACAGCTTCATAAAGTAGATATTCTGATTATGCCTAATTCATCAATTAGGAGACTGAATATTCTGAGATAATCAAGTGCTGGGTAATCAGATTTTTAGAGGTGGGAGGGCCCATGGAAGTCGGTTATTCAGAGAGGTAGTACATTATGATGGTTAAGGGTGCAAACTCTATACTCAAAATATGTGGCTTTCAGACTTGGATCCTTTATTCATTAGGAATACACCTTAGGCAACTGACCTAACTAACCTTTGTCTCAACTCCCTCATCTGTAAAATGGGGCTGATAATAGAACTTGCATTATAAGGTCATTCAGACTAATGAATTGTGCTTAGAACTGTGTCTGTCAACTAGGGATTTCTCAATAAATATTATAGATGAGGATGAGGATGATATTGTAGGGACTAGGTAAGTAGAAACTATTGCCTTACTTAGAAGAATGTGTTACAGTATTGTTAAGAGATTAGGTCAGAAAAAGGCTGCCGGTGGTAGTGATGGCCTTGATGGAAGGAATGGAGTTATCATTATCAGTGATACAGAATGGTTTCTTAGAGAAAGAAAAGAATTTTAAGTTGAAGAAGCCGAGTGAAGAGGATGAATGTTGGCCTAAAAAGGCGGGAAAATGTGTTATATTGTAATTCAGCAAAAGTTTTTAGAAACACATTGACAGCAGTAATGCATATGGAAGGAGGCCCAAATTTGGGTGCTTATATGGAGTTATTCCAGTTTCTCTGGATCATCACAGACACATATAGAATGTTAGAGCTAAATAGGACCTTGGAGATTGTCTTGTACAACCCCCTCATTTTACATTTTACATTTTCTATGAGGATAGAGTTTGCTGAAATTTGGCCAGTATTGCATTACAGTGAAGCCAAGGAAATTTGTGGGGATTTCAAGTAGGGATGAAGAGAAAGAGGGATGAAGTTCTTTCCACTTTACAGCGATGCCCAGGTAGGAAAGCAGGATGCAGAGGACGCAGTGATATTTACCAAATTAATTAAAAGAGGGAGGCAGAGAAGAGGGGGGAGAGAGAGAGAGAGGATGAGAACACTAATTTTATGCTGAAACAGTGTGTATTTGTAGTTAATGTTTAAAAGCCCGTGATAAAGAAAATTCTTTTTTTTTATTTTTTTATTTTTTTATTTCTAGGAACTTGGTTTCCTAAAATAGAAAGGAAGTTTGGGGGAGAGTTTGGCAGCGTTGATAGTTTACAGCAAATGAAGAATCAATCCATTTGCAGCTGGTGTTGAAACTAGTAAGCAGTTAACGTTAATCTGTTACTGTTTGGGATGACTATACCTTGGCTTTTTAAAAAATCACTTTTAACTAAATTTATGCTTAGTGCTTTCTTTTAAATAACGGAGTGTCTCAATAGTAACTAATCAGTCAAATTAATTTTGTGTGGAGTTCTGAGCAGGGTAAGGGGCAGAAATCCTCTTTGGAACACTGAAAATGCTTTGCTGAGTTTCCTTTACAATTCTAGAAGCCAGGGCTGGGTCGGAGGGAGTTTCTCCAAGGGGTTTAAAGGCTCCCCGCTGTGCTCGCTCCCCAGTTACAATAGTATTGGGTTACTGAATGAGGACTAGATTGTCTGTTTACATGGAGAAAAAGAAGCCAACAGCAAAGAGGCTGAAGGAAAGATAAGATTTTTATGGCTCTGAACTCATTTGTGTATTATTCTTTATAAAAAGCATTTACCTACCATGGCAGTATTTTAGAACGAGGCTTTTAGTTTGGCTTTTTTTTTTTTTTTTTTAATTAAAAAAGAAAAACATTGCTCTTATTTCTGACCATATTACTGTCTGCACTTTTGTTGGGTTTGGGGACATGGAGGCTCTCCGTATTGTACCCCTCAACCTTGCCACTTCCATTGCTGGGGGAAAGGAAAACGGGTAGAGCTGAGGAAGAGGTACCATGTTCGAGTCTTTTTCCTTTTTTCTTTTTGATCCTGAGTCCCCAGGCTGCTCCTACTTCAGCATCTGCTTGTTGTATTGGGTGATGGAATCAAGTTAGAGATGAGGAAACTGAGGCACGGCATGGTTATATGCTTATCTTCAATCCTTCAGGAGCATATGACAAGGTGAAATGAGAGGCAGAACTCCAGCTTTGAGTCTGGGTGGAGACCTAGTAGGTCATGTTGCTTCTGCCTTAGAAATTGGTTAGGCCTGTGAGTGGCTTGCTCTCCTGCCCCCAAAAGAAACCTCTACTTTGCACTTGCAAAATTATTTATACCAGAAAGGTTACATCCTTTGAAAAAATGGCTTAGGAAATGGAAAGTAGCCAAGAGTGACCTAAAGAAAGGAATTATTTAGTGCTCATATATATGAATTTTATAGGTATATTGCTCTAAAACATCGCAAGATTAGTTATGAGCAAGAGATTTTCAATGATGTGAATGGTGATACATGTGGTTGGCATTCTTCCTGGTGGTTCTAAGTCACCTAAACACTCCAACTTTATCCATCCATATGCAAACCCTAAATGGTGAAGAACAGGAAATATCTAGGGTCTGGTGAATGAAAGTCCACAGGTTCCTGGTGGGGAGAGAAAATATTTGTTTCAAGTATGGAGAGGTAACATTAGCCAGACTGTGATAGATGCATCAACAAACACACACGCACAAGTTGGAATATACCCTCAAATGTTGGGGAGACGAATGTTAGGCAAATCTTGTTGATGTGCCTAAAAAAAATAAATAAATAAAAAATAAAGCTAAGTGGGGTATGGTGGAATCATATAAAGGGAAGAATTAGAAAACAAGTCTGGGAAAAGAAATTCTGGGAAGAAACAGCATAATTGATGCTCATTTCTCCCATCGAGAGTTTAAAATAGTAGATTCTTATGTGAAATTAGGGAAAATGTAAAGAATCTGAAATTTACTAAGCAGAAGTTAATTTTTCTTTGGAGAGAAGGCATGTGAGTTAATGAATATAAACCTGCATTAAAATGGAGAGAAAATTATAAGCAGAAAGAGGGAGAAGGACAAGCAGGATAATTGTTTTTTAAAATTCAGCCTAAATCTTACTCTGTCTCAAAGTATTTAGTGTTTCCATCTTAGAGTATGTAGTGTTTTAAATATCGCTTTTTGAGGAAATTGATTTGAAGCTATTTAAGCCTTTTGAAATTTAGAAAGTTTAGAGTTTAGATTTTTTTTCACGTTTATTGAAAATTTAGACTATAGAAACTATGTATAAGACAGGCATTATTATGTATTAGAGAACATCTTAAAACAGATAAGGATAGTTAATAACTTAAATATATTGAAAGAGTATTAAAATTATTGAGTTATAAATAAGACCCACAAGATATGTTAATGGCAGAATAAAATGCAGAACAACTAAGTATAAGAAGCAACTATCTTGTGATGGTTCTGTGATAAAATTTAAAACAGGATGATTTTTAAATTGGCAGCTTTGATTTAATTTAATTACATTTAAGCCTTGCTGTCTTAAATTAGGACTCGAAAAATTCAAATATCCATCGTCTAATATTATAATTTTTTACAGAGTGGAAGTGATCATAATCATTAACCTCTATATTTTTCATTTTTATAGGAAAATGTCAAAAGTTTTATCTCCTGAAGAATCAGGGAGACTTTAAATGTGAAAGTTTTCATCTTTAGGTAAGGAAATGTTTTCTATTTTTTATCCATCTGTTGAAAGAGAGCATTTCAATTAGAGGTGATAGGTAACATGTACTTAAGCTTTATCTATCCTAAACTGATATAAAACATTATAAAGATGATAGAAATCCAGATTTTTAAGTTAAATAAAAAAAATTAGTTGGAAATTTTTCATTTAAAAAGATCAAATTTTCTGGAAAAAAGACCTTTTTTTGTACTTTCTAATATATTGACATAGAGTATTCCCATCATCCCTCTTTTCCAAATATTTAAGACATAACAAAATTAAAATTATTTTGAGCAAAATTGGGAACAAGAGATTTTTCAGACACCCAGAATATTCCTAAACATAAATGTCAACATATGTGACAATAAAAAAATAGATATTTTATAAATTTGAAAGATTGGTCACTGCTTTAAAAGCAGGCCAGTGAATTAAAGTTAATTAAAATGTGAACAGTAGCAGAGAAGCTTAAACCCTGGGATATAATCACATGCTAGGAAAATATTGCTTTGTAGGGTCATAATGTAAATATAAACAACTTGTTTAATCAGGCAAGAGCCTGTCCTTTGCATGTGACCTCTTTTCATTTTTTGTTTGTGTCATCCTGGTAACATAAGAAAAAAAAAAAGACTAACTTTTGGAGCATATTAAAATATTAGCAACTCAATCTATTTCGGGCAGTAATTCTATTAGTGCAGTTTGTTTGCATGAACAGTATAAATAACATATACGAAAATCAGATGCTTTAAAGCAAATAAACTAAAAATTCAATTAAAGCATCTAAACATTTAAAGATGCTTTGAAGTATTACATAAAGTTAAAAGAATGAAAGAAGTAGTTATAGAAATTATACATAGAATCTGTTGTTAAGATATGGAAATTTGCACATTCTGGCTTTGTCACCAATAATGTTTGGAAAAAGAAATAGATTGCAATGTTCGTCTTCTGTTAACATACATTCTCAAGAGCAAATAAGATTTTCCTAATTTTAAAAACATTAATACAAGTACATATGGATACTTTTAAAACCATAGTATAGAGGTTTAATTTTTTAAGAAATACATGTGAAACTCATGTGGTTAAATAGAATCTACAAACTTTGGGAGAACAATTCTAAATTTTTGTTGTCTGAATTTGAAGAATTCATTTCTAGAATAAATTTGTTTTCTCCTTATAAAGACACTCATATTAATATTAAGCATACAGGTTAAAACTTACTTAAATTACTTAATTAGGATATACTAAACTTCTAAGTTATTTTTAAAAGAATTGTGCTAATCTAAAAAATTATAAAATTATTTTAATGTAATCTTTAAATAAAACCCTTTAATGTATCAGTTTTTAAATCTTATATTTTGAAGGATAAAATAGAAGAAAAAATTACTAACTTCCTAATGGTAAATATAATCTCAGAGCACTGAGAGGAGAGTTGTAAGCATGTAATAAGTAAACAAGGAGATCAGTTTCATATCTGACTTGTTTTTAAGCCTTTCTTATGAATCACATATTTTAACATCAGGAGAATAATATATAAAATATGCATTTAATTTTTATGGTCTGACAGCTATTAAAAAATAGAGGGAAAATGCAACATTGCCTAGCTAAATTCTAACTAAAGTGTTAAGTGAAAATCAGAAAAATACAGAAACTAAAATAGTATAATGAACTAAAATTCAAAATATATGTGTATATATACTTTTTAACATCTCGGTATATAGCATTTATATTAACTGCTAATGAAACTATATGCTATACCATGAGTAAAAAAATTAATGATGGAGAAGTATTTTTTCACTGTAGGTTACTAGATCAAAAAAATTACTAAGAAGCTAAATGTAATATTAAGGAACATTTAAAATAAAAGTTTGCTGAAGATGTATCTTTCCAACTAGGCTTTTGGGTTTTGCGTGTGTAGTAGGATTTCTAAGTTTTGTGATTTAAAATTCAAGATATATTTTGAGTGCCCTTTCAATAGCAAAATGTTTTTGTAGCAAAATCAGACATTTTGTACATTTTGTTTTATATATGTGTATGAGAAAAAGAGCAGATACTTTGGGAGAATTTTGGCTGTTGTTTTAATGCATCCAATAAATACCAAACAATTATTTTGTCTGTCAGTCAGTTATACGTCTAGGCAAGTTACAGTTTGTGTAAGTACATCTCAAATATTTAACCTTTATTGACGATACAGTGATCTCTAAATGCGAGTGTCATATTTACTGAAATTTTGGGCAATGTATTTAAAAGAAATTTATTTTAAAACTTATTTTTAATTAGAATGTGAAAGACTGAAGTTCTTTCGTGAGTAAAATATTTGATTGTGCAGTTTTCTGAAAGAATGAACTCTTAGTTTAATTTTCAAATTATCTTCAAATGTTCCTTATTTGTTGTTTACTGATTAATTTTAAAGTCAGAAAGGAATAAAGCAGCAGTATATGCTATTTCTGATCACCTATCAGTAGAGAGGGAGAAAGAGAAAGCAAAGTATGTTGGCACAATGGAATTTCCCCTTTAAAAAATTAACTTGAAATTGAAAAGATACGTTCCCCATAACTAATTTTTCTTATTAGGACTTATTTGGAATTGCATGAATTTCCCGAATCAAAATATTTGAGAAAATTTGTCATAAAATGGAGAGATGTAGGACATTGTAGTCAGATATAGGATAGCCTTTTTCTCTTGTTGAGTCCCAGAACTTAGAAAACAGATTTTAAATTAATAATATTGAGTACCAAAATCTCTGGGCTATAATAACTTGGAAAAATGACATAAAATTATAAAGGCGAAGGGGAAATTTAATTGAAGTTAGATGTACCTTTTAAATGATAAACATTTGGCACTGGGAGGCGTGCTCTGGAGATAACAAATAGTACTCTGTCAGAGAATTTTCTGGGCAGCTGAGGTTCTTTATGTGATAAGGGAAAACGGCGAGATAGCATCACTGTAACTGCTTTACAGAATTTGCAAAGTTTTGGACTGTGAGGGTGAAAGTAAGAGCAACAATTGGGTGTAGGGAGAGGGGGAGAGCTGGCCAGCTCCAGCGCCACGACAGGGTTAACCGTGGCGTCGCCCGATGCACTCTGGGAGTTGTAGGCCGCGGGCATTGTGGGAGTTGTCGTAAAAGTTCGTTTCCTTGTTGTGATGGCCGCCGCCGGGGCAGGTGTTGAGGGTTTCTGTCGTTCTGGACGGCTTGGGGCTCTCTGTACCGTCAGAAGGCCACCAGCAGCCCCCAGGTTTCCGAGAGCCTGTTAATTGTGTGCCTGGGAAGTGGGCCAGGGGCCTGACTGGTTAATGTTGGGGCCTGTTGTCGCTAGATTGGTCAGGGGGCCTTTGGCGGCCCTGGGCTTGGTGAGGGTCTCCATTCTGATGGACCCTGGCCGTCTGGCCTTCTGCCTTCGAAATATCTTGGTGGCCAGCACCTAAACATTTGGGGGTGGGCTTTGTTTTGTTGTAGTTTGTGTCCTGCGCCCCTCTCCACATTTTTGTAAACAGCGTTCAATTCGGTCCATGTAGTCGTTGATGTTCACGACGCTGTTTGGGGTTAATTGGACTCGTTTTCTTGGGTTTGGCGTAATTTATTCAAGAGCTGGGATGGTGAAAGGTGTGGACAGCAATAATATGGGTGTTGCCTGTCTTATTGTAGGCGTAAGAAATTGTGTGAGTTAGGAGCGTGTTTATGAATGTGTGGTTCGCTTTCTCTTGCATGTCGTGAACCGTTCTCTGTTTTGCTAATCCTGAGAGGCAATGTCAGGCAATTGTGAAATGTTTTTCTGTTAACTTGGATGTGTTCTTAAAACTTTGGAGACTCCAGAGGACTGTTTTGCAGTTGTTCGTGGAAAAGTATTGTGTGCAAAAGTGCATTTAAAACAAATGCCGGCATCACAAGTACCTTTAGTTCTAAAGAGCAAGCCCCTTGAGCTGCTCTGGTGCTGTGAAGTTGTGTGGGTACTTTTATGAGAATCAGGTTTGCTTTTAGGTACTCACCTTAGTCTTGGCACACAGTGTTGCTCTGCATGTTGGACACGTTCACCTTCTTTGTTACTGGGTACTCAGCTTGAGGCAAAGTGAGACAGTACTGACATATAACTGCATGCAAGATAATTAGGATAACACTGACTTGCCAAGCAGATCACTACTTACCTTACCTGGATGTACAAACCTAGACCTCACTATTTCTGCCACCAAGTACAACTATATAAATTCTGCTTTATTTCAACAGTCTGATTGTTGTCTGTGTAACTTGAAGCCTAACTAGTTATAAAAAGCTGTTTTTCATACAGTTCTATTCAAAAGCAATTTTTCCCCTACAAGTAGAACTGGTGTCTAGAAAATTTTTCACTCAAGTTCGGTAAAGTAGGGGATTTAGAGTAAGATACAAGAGTGGTTTTGGAAATCAGCTATCAGTTTTTAATTTGGGGTCAGGACACATGATGATTTATAGAGAGAATGAAAAAAAATTATGTTCCATTTTTTTCTTGGTATTTTAGAGCTTGGAAAATCTGTCTCATTGCATTGGGCCACTTTCATATATCATTAAAAAGCCCTTTGATGAACTAGGTTTTCATAATTCCCTTGTCTGAGTTTGCTTAGTACTTGACTACTTGAAATTATAGTAATGGTAAAGAAAGGAGCAAAGCTGGGTCGGTTTGTATGTGTTTCAGCTAATGTGATTTCATATATAGATTGAATAGACTAATTTTGTTGGCATGCTAGTTAGGTCTCAGGAAAGTATTGCTTTCCTTCTGACCTGATTGCAGTGTGTCTTAGAATAATAACTAACTTGCCAATTGAAAAAAGATTGGGAAACCTATTTGAAAATGATGTATATTTTCAATATTTATTCTTGTTTGGAGAAGGAGTAAAATACTGGTGAGTTGGTTTTGTATCTTAGGAAAACTAGATGGCTAGAATTTGTAAATTTGTAAAATCATTCAAAATCATTCAAAACCATCCACAACCACACTTTGATTTGAAAGACATTGCATAAATTTTTAATTCCCAAGTTACCTCTGACTTAAATAGTACAAAATGTTTGTTAGAAGGTGCTTTGAGTGGGTGGGTACTTGGTTAATAAGTTTAGAGATTAACTTATCTGTGCATTTGCAAAGATAAGGTTATGAGTAAACTTCTAGGCATTTATGAGTAAACACCTCTCTCCTGGAAATGCTGAGGTTTTACATCCAAGAATCTAACATTTAATCTGCTCTCCACCTCCATCACCTCAATTCTTTTGCTGGTGTGTTTTGCTGTATAGAAAGTCAGCTGTACCTCCAAAAAAAAGTATGATAAGATCCACTACCTTTTGGAGACAGTGATTCCTAAAGTTTGTGTATATATGTGATAGTTATGTCAAAAGCTGTCTTTTTGAACTTTGGCTTTGCATGATTTTTGATGAAATTCCTTTCAATGAAACATAACACCAGAGGGTAACTTTCTTGACCTAGGTGTCATAAATGAAAGCCTTTGGTTCTGGTGTTTATTCAAAAAAGAAACAGACTTACTTCCAAAGAATAGAATTTGGAGAATAATAAAAAAGTTTTTATTTTAGATTGTAGCCAAAATTTGGAAACACTGGGGGAGGGTAATTGGGTAGGAATGTCTGTATGAAATCTTTACTCAGGTCCTAATTTTGTTTCCCTATACATAACTTCACATTGCTCAAAGCATTTCTTATTAATGCATTTCTGCATACAAGACATGCGCAAGACAAAAATTCACTCATTCAGAATTTGGCCCTTAGTTTTCATTTACATTCTTTGAGGAGGAAGAATTGTTGGTTGTACTTTGTGCACTCGTTTGTGTATTTTGTTTTAGTAAGTTTAATACATTTGTTTTTAGATTGCATCTAAAACTTAAATAGCAAGTGTATCTCCTCCTCCACCTTCCTGAAAGATATGAAGGTTTCTGGGAGAAAGAGGAAAAGTATTTAAAAATTTCCCATGCCTGTCAATGATGAAATTTATTTTCTGATTCTTCCTACATATAGGGCTCTGCTGGGCCCTAGTTTTTGAATTCAGAGTGTTACTCATATGCTTTTTATGGGCAAGACAGACTTGAAAATACTGTATCTAGATTAAAAGATATTAATTTCCATTGGAAAGAAAGTAAGATCATTTTCATATATCCTGACAGTTAAAGGATTCAGTCTATATCTAAAAGCTTCAAAAGATCTTAAGAGATCATTTTGCTTTGTCCTCTGCCTTCCTTACTTTTTTTTCCTTTTTGAACTTTCTCCCTCAGTGTGTTTGTGGTGTTCTAGAACTTAAATGAC
Organism: Pteropus vampyrus; assembly: GCF_000151845.1. Classification (NCBI taxonomy): domain Eukaryota; kingdom Metazoa; phylum Chordata; class Mammalia; order Chiroptera; family Pteropodidae; genus Pteropus; species Pteropus vampyrus. Next base: position 7,600,533 of record NW_011888812.1, read on the forward strand.
ATTTTTGTTTATTTTGGAATTTTTGACTCAAAATTACGAGCAAAATAAAGTGGTTTATTTTAAGCTTCTGAGGTTTTGGGTTCTTTGTTGTACATCAATAGATAACAAATATATTTTGGGAAAAATATTTCATAATTTATAATAAATGGCAGTAGAAGAGAATATATTTGTATGTCTAAATCTGACAAGGAGCTAGTATTTATAGTACAACAAGGAATGCCTAGATCATGAAACAAAAAACAAGAGCCCCAGTACAAAAATGCACCAAGGTTATGAACAGGTTAACAACATAGAAAATATGCTCAAAATTATTAGTAATCAGAGAAGTTCAGATTAAGGCTGCAATAAAATATCTTTTTATACCCAGTAGACTAACAAAAATTAGGATTATGGATAATGTCAAGTGTTGATGGGGATAGAGGGGATAGGAAGCCACATACACTTGCTGAATATGTAAAATGTTGGAGCCATTCTGGAGAGCAATCTGGCAGAATTTAGTTAAATGAACATAGGTATTTATGAAGTATTTCTGGGCATATGTCCTCAAGAAGTGTTACACAAGTCTCTAAAAGAGCAAATATGAGGATATTGATTACATTATTTTGATGGCAGAGGCTTAGAGCCAACCTGGGGTTCTTAATGGCTTGGGGGTTGAGGATAGGCAAAATATGGTAGAGGCATGTATATAGTACTTACACATTAGAAAGAAGCAAAGGACTACATATATTCACCACATATGCATGTATTTAAAAAACGGTGAAAATAATAGACAATGGAATCTAACAATACTATTTGTGTAAATTTAAAATGTACACAAATTGTGTTATAAGAAAATTTCAAAAACATGGCAAACACATTGGAATAGTCTCCTAAGAATAAGAAAAAAGTTTCCCATAGAGGAGAGAGATTTATGATCTAGCCATTTGAGATGGTGTGATGTGACTATTTTAAAATCCTATGAGGAAAGACCAGTCAAGATGATGTAAAAGGGAGAGGCTGAGCATGCCTCCTCTTGCAACCACACCAAACCTAATGAAACTACAGAGCAACCAGCACCTGAGGTCTGGCTGAACAGAAGCCCTACAACTAGGGACAAATGTAAGATGTCACCTCGAACTGGTAGGAGGGGCAGAGATGTGAAACGGCCAGGTCCCACAACCGTGTGTGGCAGTCGAGAATTGGGAGGGTTATCTTGGCTACAGAGCTCTCTTCCCCACCTGAGGAGCAAAGGGTCCTGGCCACACACCGGGCTCCTCAGCCCAGGGTTCCAGTGCCAAGAGAAGTCCCCACAAACTGGTTATGAAATCAGCAGAGGTTGCGGCTGAGTGAGAGAGCTGTGAGTCACAGATGTTTCTCTTAAAGGGCCCATGCCCTGACTTACTTGGTGGTGGACTAACTCGCTCTGAGCTCCAGCCCTGGGACAGCTGGTCAATGAGTGCCAGGGATATACAAGGAGATGCTGAGTTATCAGGTTTCAGGGGCAGGGCTTGAGGGACAGCTTTCTCTCAGGTAAAAGTGCAGTATCAATTGTTCCTTTGTTGAGTCTTCCCACCCCACCCCCCCATCCCTCCTCCTAGCCTGCAGATGCAGTCACCATCATATCTAAGTTGCCATGAACCTGGATAACACAGGTCCCTCTGCCCAGGCGATCCCCTGAGACTGCCTCTCCCACCTTGTAGGCCCACCCAAGCTGCTTTCAGTGGTTTATTCCATATAGATGGTCTATCTTGGCTCTTGTGGACTTTTCTAAAATCTCTCAAAGACACAAAGCCCAAAAGCATCTGGCCTCGGCGTACCCTGTACCTCTTGCTGAACTGCCCCAAGCCCTATACTAGTGGCAGCCAACTTCGGTTCTGGCTTGGCCTCTTGCACATAAAAACTCAGTGCAGGTGGCAGCCACCTGTGGATTGCTTGATGACTCTTACCAGGTGGTCCTGGAGGTGCTTAGGCTGCGGTTGAACTTGGCTTGCATCTGGACCTCTCGCAGGACTGCCACTAGGCCCCACAAGACACCTACTACATAAAGTCACTCTAATACATAGAAACAGACACAGGGAGGCAGCCAAAATAGGGAGACAAACAAGTCTCATGTGAAAGAACAGAACAAAGCTCTAGAAAAAGAACTCAGCAAAATGGAGACAAGTAATATACCAGATGCAGAGTTCAAAACACTGGTTGTAGGGATGCTCAAGGAACTTAGGGGAAGAGTAGATGAACTCAGAACTTTAACAAAGAGATAGAAAACATAAAAATGGAGACGTAAAACAAAAGGGAACCAGTCAGAAATGAAGAATATAATATCTGAGGTAAAAAGTACATTAGAGGGAATCAATAGAGTGGATGAAGTATAGGATCAAGTCAACGATATAGAGGATGGGGTAGCAGAGGACACCCAATCAGAACAGCAATAAGGAAAAAGAATCCAAAAACATGATAGTTTAAGGAGCCTCTGGGACAACATCAAGTGTAACAACATTCACATCATAGGAGTACCAGCAGGAGAAAAGAATGAGCAAAAAATTGAAAACCTATTTGAAGAAATAATGACGGGAAACTTCCCTAACCTAATGAAAGAAATAGACATATAACTCCAGGAAGTTCAGAGAGTCCTAAACAAGATGAACCCAAAGAGGCCCACACCAAGACATATCATAATTAAAATGTCAAAGGTTAAATACAAAGAGAGAATCTTAAAAGCAGCAAGAGAAAAGCAATTAGTCACCTACAAGGGAGCTCCCATAAGACTGTCAGTCAATTCCTTAACAGAAACTTTGCAGGCCTGAAGGGCTCGGCACAAAGTATTCAAAGTGACGAGAACCCAGACCTACAACCAAGATTACCCAGCAAAGCTATCATTTAGAATCGAAGAACAGATAAAGTGCTTTCCAGACAAGAAAAAGCTAAAGGAGTCTAAGGGAGTTCATCACCACCTAGCCAGTATTACAGGAAATGTTGGCGGGACTTCTTTAAGAAGAAGAAAAAACTATATCAAAAATATGAATAAAGAATGTCAATAACTACATATCTATCAACAGATAGTTCAAATGAAAAAGAATTAAATGCCCCAATCAAAAGATAGGGTGGCTGAATGGATAAAAAAAAGAGACCCTTACGTAGGCTGCCTACTTCAAATTAAAAGACAGACAAAAGAGATGGAAAAAGATATTTCATGACCTAGAGAGTATTGTGTTGAGTGGAGTAAATTGATAGAGAATGACAAATACCATATGATTTCATGTATATGTGGAATCTAAAGAACAAAACAAACAAACAAAACAGAAACAAACTCATACAGAGAACATTTTGAAAGTTACAGATGGGAGGGGAGGTTGAGAGGGCCAGTGAAAAATGCGAAAAATGAGGAAGAGATTAAGAAGTACAAATTGGTAATTATAGTCATAGACGTATAAAGTATAGCATAAAGAATATAGTTGATAATATTGTAATAACTGTGTATGTTGGAGGAGTACTAGATTTATTGGAGTGATCACTTTGTGAGTTATATAAATGTCTAGTCACTACGTTGTACACCTGAAACTAATATAATGTTATATGCCAACTGCAATTAAAAAATGGAAAATATCATTTAAAAACAAAAATGGGGTTGGAGAACGAGGTAAAAGAAACTAAATTAAAAGGCCAATGATGATGGACTGTGAACCAAAGTGTACGTGTCTGAGGTCCTATGATACTCCCTCAATCCAAGAAGAGAAAATTATAATTCTCCAGTAATCAGAGAAAGTAAATAGGAAGAATAGAACTATCTTTTAAATCTGCCACACTTGGAAAAAAGTGTTAAAATAAGATTAGTATTTACAAAAGTGTGGTCAAACAGGCATTCTCATATTTTGTTGGATAGGTAAATTGATAAGACCTTTAAAAAGGATGTTTTTTTTATCAAGAGCCTAAAATACTCACGACCTAGCAACAAACAATTGTAAATTGAAATTATGACAATGAAACCATTCAAATAGCACCCGTATGGTATGAAAACAGATAATAGATCAGTGGGATAGAATAGAGAGCTAGAAATAAATCTTCACTTATACGGTCAACCTATTACAAAGGATGCAAAGATATACAATGGGGTAAAGACATTTCGGTAAGTGGTCGTCAATAATATACATGCAAAAAAAATGATAATGGACCACTTTCTTACACCATATACAAAAATAAACTCAATGGATTAAAGATATCAATGCAAGACTTGAAACCATAAAATTCCTGGAAGAAAAGATAGGCAGTAAACTAACATCGGTCTTAGCAATATATTTTTGGATATGTCTCCTAGGACAAGAGCAACAAAAGGAAAAATAAGTGGGACTACATTTAAAAGTTTTTGCACAGTGAAGGAAACCATCAACGAAATAAAAAGACAACCTACTGAATGGGAGAAGATAATCACAAACGATACAACCAATAAGGGGTTAATATCCAAAATATATAAGAAATGCATACAACTTAACACCAAAAAAAGAAATCCAATTAAAAAATAGAGGGCCTGAATAGCCATTTCTCCAAAGAGGATGTACAAATGGCCAATAGACATAAAAAGATGCTCAACATCACTCACTAATCATCAGTGAAATACAAATGAAAAACACAATGAGCTATCACTTCATACCTGTCAGAATGGCTATCGTCAAAAAATCAACAAATAATAAGTGCTGGCAAGGATCTGGAGAAAAGGGAACCCTTGCGCACTGTTAGGATTGTATATTGGTGCAGCCACTATGGAAATCGGTATGGAGATTTCTCAAAAAATTAAAAAGAGAGCTGCCATATGACCCGGCAATTCCACTTCCGGGCATTTATCTGAAGAAAACAAAAACACTCATTCAAAAAGATACATGTACTCCATGTTTGCTGCAGTATTACTTACAGTAGCCAAGATATAGAAACAGCCTAGGTGCCCATTGATAGGTGAATGCACAAAAAGGTTGTAAGGTGTGTGCGTATAATGGAATATTACTCAGAAAAAAAAAAGAATGAAATCTTGCCATTTGCAACAACATAGATGGACCTAGAGGGTATTCTGCTAAGTGAATGTTAGACAGAGACTAAGACAATAATACCAACTAATTTCATTTATATGTAGAATCTTAAAAAAAAAAAAAGAATTAATAAAACAGAAACAGACCTACAGACATAAAGAACAAGTTGATGTTTTCCAAAGAGGGGTGGGGATATAGGTGAAAAAAAAAGTTAAACTGAAAAGTGTCCTCCAAGTTTCAATTTCTACATACTTGAAGACACCAGAATACTGAACTCTAGTTGTTCTCAGTAGAAAATAAATAAATAGCACCGGTAAACAAAATACTTAGAGATATATTTTAAAAAGTATGTGCAAGACATATACGTGGAAACTACAAAACATTGCTGGGAGAAACTAAAGAATATCTAAATAATTAGAGATGCCTTGTTCATGGATTGGAAGACCCAGTATTGTTAAGATTTCACCTCTTCTCACATTGATCTCGAGATTCAAACAAGTCCCAGCCAAAAAACTAGCAGGCTTTTTAAATAGAATTAAACAGGCTAATGCTAAAATTTACATGGAAATGTAAAAGCTCTAGAGTAGCCAAGATAGGAATAAACAGGAGTACACTACTTGATATCAAAACTTACAGTAATCGACACAGTGTAATTTTAACATAATGATGAGTAGATACAATATTAATAAGACAAAACAAAGTGGAGATGTATACATATACATAAGTAATTTTCGACAAAAGTTCCAAGGTAAGTCAGCAGGAAAAAGATAATCTTTTCAATGAATGGTGCTGGAACAGTTGGATGTCCATATGCAAAATAATGAGCTTTTTCCTAGCCTTGTACTGTATACAAAGATTAACCTGAAGTGGGTCATAAACCTACACATGAGAGATAAAACTTCTAGAAGAAAACAGGAGAAAATTTTTTTTGTGATCTTGGGTAGTGTAAATATTTCTTAGATAAGACACAAAATGTAGGAAGCATAAAAGAAAATTGATAACTTGGATTTCATCCAAATTAAAAACTTCCACATTCAAATACACTGTTAAGAAAATAAAAAGGCAAGCCATAGACTGGGAAAAATATTTTAACACATCTAATGAAGGATTTCTCTTCAGGACATGTAAAGAACTCTTAGAACTCAATAAACAGATCGGAAACCTAAGTAAAGAATGAGCAAAAGCTTCATTATGTTTAGATGAGCCAAAGATGATCTCTGTTGTACTGGCTCCAAGTTTATTTCTTCACTACAGGCTGAGACCTTTTAGCTCAAAAGCCCATCGGCGCCAAAATCAAATTTGTACACATCCCATTGTTTTAAAAACAGCCCCAAACAAGTGGGCATTTAGCCATTTAGAACCTGCCTGCTTTGTGTATTCTGGGAAACTGAACCACAGCTCTACTGTCAGTATAGAAAATGAGCTCTTAGTGGGAAAGGCCCCAAGCCTTTGCCCTTCAAAGTTCTCTGACTCAGAGACACCCTGCCATGCTGCTAGAGCACATCACCTAGATGTGTAACCACCTGTCTTATTCCCCTTTTCTCCGGGAGTTCCTATGCCTTCTTCCCTTTCTGGATGGTGACCCCTTCACCACAAGCCTCTAGACAGTCTCATGCTGTGAGGGACTCCATGCACCCTTGTAGACTCACACAACCCTGTCTCAGTGCTGCTCAATAATGCTTGTTGTGTGTTCCTGCTTCTTGTGTTCATATCTTTTTTCCTTGATCAGCCCACAAATTCCTCCAGTCTTCTACAAGACTGACCTTAGCAGACACTGCATAAAATAAGGAATAACTGCCAATAATCACATGAAAAGATGCTCGTTAGCTTTACACTTCAGGGAAATGCTAATTAAAGCCACATTGAGATACCACTACATACCCACTAAATAAAAAAGACTGACACTCCTAAGTGATGGTGAAGATAATGGAGCAAAATGATGCAGCTCTCTGAAAAACAGTTTGTCAGTTCTTATAAAGTTAGACATGTGCCATGTAATCCATAATTCCACTCCTCGGTATCATTTACTCAAAGGAAATAAAAGCTTATGTCCACACAAAGACATATGTTTAGAGCTGCTTTATTCTTAATAGTGAAAAATTAGAAACAACCCAAATGTTCATTAGCCAAAGAATGGAGTACTATGAAGCAATAAGAAGGGACAGATTACCAGGAGACACAGCATGGATTAATTAAAGACGCAAAAAGCTACATACTGTATGCTTCCATTTTTATGCGTTTCTAGAAAAGGCAAAACTAGAGTGATAGTAAGCAGTCAGTTGTTATGATGGATGAAAAATTAGGGAGGGGAGTGACTATAAAGAAGCATGAGGAAACCTGGAGATGATAGACATGTCTATCTTGATTGCGGTGTTATGCAACTGTACACACTGATAATGAAAAAAAAATGGAACAAATATTGCTACTAAGTTGCTAAACTCAGCTCAAGGCATAAACATTCTGGAACAACTGCTGAATAGACACATATAGACTTACCTCCTTATAATTTTCTGCCTCCCTCATTTGCATATTAGAACTAACCAAGCCCTGTGAACCCAGCCAGCAATCTTCATTTATGTGAAAGAATTACATTTTGTGGTTTTGCCTTTATAAACTCTGCCTTTCTTTGTTCTGTCCAAAGCACAGTTTGGGGTGCTACCTGAATCTGTGTCTCCCAGGTTGTAACTCTTTTTGCTCAAATAAATGCTTTCTATTCTTTATTACAGCTTAAACCCTCTTTTTGGGTTTCTAGTATGTGGTAACTTTTTTGGTCGATGACATTTATCGAAAATCATTAAACACTAAAATTAAAATTTTAATTGTTTTTAAACTATCTTCCAAAAAATGGACTAAGAAAAAGACAAAGTACTTATACCTTTTAACTCAGTAATTGCATTTCTAAGAATTTAATATAAAGAAATAATTAGAGATGTGTATAAAATATACTAGTGCTTGTTTCAGTATTATTTAGAATAGCTAAATACTTAAAACAACTAAATTCTCGGAAATAGAATATTGTTTAGATCTACCTATGATACATTCATACATGGACACTGTCAAGCCATTAAATATTATATAGAAAATAAGACTTGGAAAAAATCTTTACTATTTTAGAGTGGCAAGTGGGATTTTTGTGGTATTATGCCAATGAAATCTGAAAATCTCTTACCTCCATATTTTATTCTCCTCATTGACAGTGGAAGAGAAAAAAATTTTAGATCAATGTTCTTTAGCAACAAGGTAGGCCAAGTTCACCATTACCTTTTTCTATAAAACAGGGATTATATACACCCTGAAGAATATTGACTGATATTTATAAATCCCCAAGCTGATGCCCTTAGCTTTCACTTATAAAAAAAAACTCCCAAAATTAGATTAAGAGAACACATGTTTGTACCTCAAATCAGAAGAAAGTTGAAATGAGGTTTCAACGTAGGCAAAGAGTCAGAATATTTCATCCCATCTATAGCGTGTAGGTAAAATTTCCCATCTACTGGTTGAGAAGCCTGAGAGGAGGAGTTTAGGGCCACTTGAACTATTGAATATTCCCACCTTGAGGCAGGGAAGGTAAATAGCGTCTGAAGTACTTTTAATAGAAAATAGAGGGCCTGTGAAATTCTTTGATTAGCCTCTATTTTGGTGTCCTGAAATTTTCATTTTATGATTAAAAGAAAGAATGGATTAACTCAGAGATCTCCAACTTTGCACATCCAACTTGAACAGGCCCTGAAACAGCAACGAAGTATCTAAACGGGAAAAAGAACTATTAAAATAATTGTCTATATTTTTTAGTATTGGTTAACTTTTTGAAAGTAAAGTAGAAAAATGTTGTTAGTGGTAGCATTCAAACATGTTAAACCATGTTTTCTGTATACTTGGAAACCTGTACTCAAAAATTATCATCCTGTCCATAAATTGTTTTTTGTTGTTTTTTCCTCCTAATTTACAATTAACTGGATTTCTATAAACAGGGCCTTTTATGTTAAGACAAGTTTATTAAAAATTTTGTATTAGTAAGAAATACAATTTTGGAAGGAAGTTTTGTTTATATTCCTGTTACCAGAGCAAAAAAAGGGTTTGTCTCCCTGCGTGCGTCTAAGCCAAAAAGATACGTGTAGGTTTTGCAGCAAAGAAATAAGATTTATTTAGTCTAAGGCCATGCTACCCTGAACAAGCCCGATCCTGTCTGATCACAGAAGCTAAGCAGGGTTGGGCCTGGTTAGTACTTGGGTGGGAGACCACCTAGGAAGACCAGGCGCTGTAGGAGTAAAAAAAATTAAAAAATAAGAGATTGTAAGCTGACGAGTTCCTTGCAATTCATGAGGTCAACCAAGGGTTGCCTCGCCTAAAAATAAAAAGAAAAGAAAAGAAAAGAAAAAAGATTTATTTAGAGAGTTGCGAGTCCCAGAAACACAGGCAAACTATTGTCCTCAACAACCTGGCTCCCCTGAGTGTCCCAGGAGTCCAGATGATATAGGGAAAAATCAGTAGTCATGGAAATTAAGGGAGTTGGTTCGGTGGGTGCTACTGATTGGACGACTGAAGGGGGATGAAGTAACTGATCATTGTGTCTGATTCTGGAATCAGCCATGGCACCATCCCATCTGGTCCCATGCCTGGCCCCTGTGGCCAGTGGGGTTGCTCTGCCTCGATGGGCCTGGGGTAGAAACACATCTAAAGCCAAGATGTTATCCTTAAAGTTCAACTGAAACCTGTCAACCTCCTGATTATAGACCTGAGGCTAGGTTAATCTTATGTCCTGAGACTTAATGATTAAAGGAGCAGCCATATAGAGGTAGAAGGATAAAGATGGACAAAAGCAAGTTGGTCACAGTGCCATTGTCTGGGCAAAACCAGCTTGAATCAGAGAGAAAAAAAACTATATTAAAGAAATGAAGTTTGTAAGAGGTTATATTCCCACTTAAATGATTAAAACATCTCATTCATGAGATATTTATATATTTATAAGGAACTTGTGGAAATATTAAAATTGGGCTCTTTGGTTTCTACAAACCAGACCACAAAGAGTTCCATGTTAAGGAACTTAGAGAGTATTCGTTCATATCCTCATTAACACATATACGTGTATAATAAAATGCTGAATATAGTTATAAATAAGATAGTTCTAAAGGAGAAATGTCTAAGAGACAGTATATGGATTGGGAATAGAAAACAGGACCCTATAACTACTCGTGCCTTGTGTATAGGTAATTTCTCTCGAGCTAAAACTAGAGCTTCTGATTTTTATTTCCAGATGATTTGATTTCAAAGAGCTATTGTCATGTGCACCCACATTTTTTTCTTTCCCTCTGAATTTCATCTAATACAGGCATGCTGGAAACATGAGAAGTTTTTTCCATGTGTCTAACTATAAATCAAGACTACTTACTTGCCTTGTGCTCCAAGAAGGAAGGTACGTATTTCACCTTTAGGATATTCACATATTCTTTTTCTTTTCCCTGTGGTATTCAGAAAGTGGAATGTTTTTTCCTAAATAGACTTGGATTGTACATGTTTCTGATGATTTCTTTATTTGTAGTGAGTCTAGTTGCCGATTTTACATCCGTTCTTAGCAACTCACTTCCGGTAGTTCTTTGTATTGTTAGCTAGCTATCCATTTTTGCGGCTAACTTAATCAAAGTAAACATTTTTTTTCATGTAATCCTACTTTCTTGTTCACTTTTACTGGTCATTGAAATGTTCTCAACTTGATGAATTTTCCACGTATGTATGCTTGAAACTTTGAAAGAGAAAAAAAATACATGGGGTGTGATGTCCAGGGATACTTGATTTAGAGGTGCTTCAAAAAAAATACATTAGTCACATCAACAATTGCAAACAGATCATTTTTTATAAAGGACATTAGTAAGACTATTAAAAATTTTGGAGTATTTGATGGTATAAAAGAACTATTGTTAATTTTTTGGTGAGATATTGGTATTATAGTTTAAAAAGAGATATCATTTTAGAGATAAATGCTGAAATACCTACAGATAAAATACTATGTTTTCTGGGATTTGCTTCAAAATAATTCAGGAGAAAGGAAGTGGATAGTGGTATAGATGAGGAAACATGAGTTGATAGTTATGGAAGTTTACTATATGTGGGAGTTCATTGTATTATTCTATCTAGCTTTTTATATGTTTGAAATTGTAATAAAAAGGAAAGCGCATTTTGAAAAGGGTTAATACTCTTATACAAATAACCTTTTACAAATCATTAGGAAAAAGAAAAATATACCAGTAAGCAAAAGATATGAACAGTGTGCAAAAGAAAATATACAAATGGCAATAAGCATAGGAAGAAAACTTCAGCCTCAAAAAGATGCAAATTAAAACAATGCACGATGTTGTGATCTATAATGAGAAACATATATTTGGTCTTCGTCTACCGTTCCTGGCTCACAGCTCCCTAAACGCTTGGAATTTCCTAAGTGCAAAGAACACTGGGAGCATCATTTGTTACAATATTTGTTCTTGAAATAGCTCCAGAGCCATAAAGGTGAAAGATGTTATTCATAACAAGTCCCTTTCAACCACATCTGTGTTTATGTTAATGTGGTGACTTTTGGGAAACTCCTAAGGATGAGGGCTGGTTGCCAGGGGAACCAACCAGGATTAGAGAGTTGGAACTTTCAGCCTTGCCCCTCTCCCACCTCTGAAGAGGGAAAAAGGGCTGGAAATTGAATCAACTACTGGCCAATGATTTAATCAATCATGCCTATATAATGAACCTTTCAGTAGTGTGGGGTCCCAAGAGCTTCCGGGTTGCTGAATATATGGAGGTGCTGGGAAGGTGGCATACTTGGAGAAGGCATGAAAGCTCTATGTCCCTTCCCACATACTTTGCTTGATGCATGTCTTCCATCTGGTTGTCCCTGAATTATATCCTTTTATATTAAACTGGTAAGCTAGTAGGTAAACTGTTTTCCTGAGTTCTGTGAACCACTCTGGCCAATGAATAAAACCCAAAGAAGAAGTCATGGGAATCTCCCATTTATAGCCAGTTGGTCAGAAGCACACATAACAACCCGGACTGGCAATTGGTGTCTGAAGTGGGGGCAGTCCTGTGGGACTAAGCCTGTGGGATTTGAGGCTATCTCCAAGTAAATAGTATCAGAATTAATTGCTTGGTGGTGCTGGAAAACACACATTCAGAAGTGAGATACTTTTATTCACCTGAAGAATTGACAAAAAAGTTTAATGATAATAACTACTATCCATGCCGATGAGGTAAAGCAAATAATCCATTTGCTACTGGAACTGTAAGTCCAGTAGGCCTCTCGGATTTCTTGGTTGTCATCTCTATCTTTTCTGAAAGGTAGGCATTATTTGCCATCCCCGTTTTATACGTGATGTAATTAAATACCAGAATTGTCCAAGGTCACACAACTGAAGGCTTGTTTTTTTCCTTACAATACTGAGAAAACAGATTCTGTTGATGAACTATTTCACAATATATCTGATAATGAGTCGCCTAAAGTTATTTTGTGACCTGGGTGATCCCGGATGATTGAAAGACAGAGCAGACAAGCCCACCCTATGGGTTGGAGTAAAGCCCAGCTAATGCCACTGTATATTGGCCAAACCTTGGTCAACTCATGGGCGTGGGAGAGAGAAGCAAATGTAGTTCATTGTACGCCAATAAAGTTTTTTGGTTGTATGCAGCCGTAGCCACCTGAGACCTCATTTCCTTTATTCCCTTTTCTCCCTCAATTTCCTTATACTCTAGGCATGCTACTCTTTCTTCCTCCCTGAACTCTTTAGCCTACAGCCTTTGGGCAAGCTCTTCCCGTCGGTTCCCTCAACACGTGGAGCCTAGGAAAGGGGGGCTATTTATTTCTTCATTCTCTACCTTGTTTCAAAGAAGATTTGAAGGCTTATTAAAATTCTCATTATGCAAAATAAAAATAGAAGGGAGTTAGAGGTAAGAAAACGTTTAGATCCCCAATAAAGATAATGTGAACATGGTTCATTAATGATATCTATTTCACAGAGGCATAACTGGTATTGTAATTTTTCAATGTCCTGAGTGAGGGGTGACAATGAAGTTGGTAGGCCTACCAGACAAGCCCCAATGGCGTGACAAAGAGTAACCAATTAATCATGCTTTAATATACTAACAGTTTTTTTTTTTTTTAACAGCTTGCTTTTTATCCCTGAGGGTATAAAAATCTCACCTGATTTGGGCTAGGTGAGAAAATAAAGTGTGGCTTTTTTCCACTGTTATACAATTTCAATTCTTGGTTCTACAAAGAAACAATCCATGACTTATAACTTAAGAGAAAAGTAGAACCAAAAGATAGACTATATAGTTTTAAAATTGTGAATGATTTTATTTTCAACTGAAAGTTATTGCTCCCTACCACTAACTTTTACCCTTTTCCTACTACAATAATAATCCATTTGTTCACTTAATGAATACTTATTCAGAGCCTACTATGTGTTTCCCAGGGCTACATTGGTGAATGAGACAAACAGACCTTTTACAATGATTAAATATGGTTGGTGTAAGATGGACCTTGCTGCTTTTGAAGAATACAGAGAAGGCCCTTATTGCTTGAGTTTAGTAAACAAGAGAGGATGGGAGGGGCCAGAGCCAGGTATGCTTCCTTTGGACACACACAAGCACATGCACACTATTTTGCTGCTATTATAAATTATCACAAATTAGTGGCTTAAAGCAACACATTCTTATTCTCTAATGGTTCCATAGGTTAGAATTACAACACAGGACTCACTGAACTAAAATCAAAATGTTTCTTTTGGAGATTTAAGGAAGAGTTTGTTCCCTTGCCCTTTTCAGCTTCCAGATGCTGCCCCCATTGCTTGGCTCATGGACCCCTTCCTCCTTCTTCAAAGCCAGCAACATTGCATCTCCTGACCATTCTTCCACAATCACATCTCCCATTCTGACCAAAGCTGGGAAAGTTTCTCCAGTTTTAAGCTTCCAAGCGATTAGATTAGGCTTACCTGGATAGCCTCCCCATTGCAAAGTCCTTAACCTAATCATACCATCGCAATATGTTGTCACATAAGATAACATTCACAGATTGCAGTGGTTAGGGTGTGGCATCTTTGGGGGAAGTGTCATTATTCTGCCTCACACACACACATACAAAGATAGATATGTAATGAATTTAAAAATTTATACAGAAATTTTTCTCAAAAAATTAGACATAAATAAAATAAACATATTAGGACCGCAAAAACAGAGGCATAATCGTTTTAAAAGACTTAAAGTTTTTATATGTATATATTATTAGTACTACATCTCTGATGAGGTATTGCCATTGATATTGAAGAAAAAAGAAATGGAGAACCACAGCTACAATAAACAACATGATTTATTCTTAGAAATATGATGAGTAAAAAGAGCAAGTCCCAGAAGACTACCCCAGTATGGGTTTTAGGTCCAGGCTTGAGTTTCCTTAGGGTTGCTGTAACAGTTCTGGAGGCTGGATGTCCAAAATCAGGGCTCTGAAGGCTCTAGGGAAAAATTCTTCCTTGCTTCTTCCCAGCTTCCGGTTGTTGTCAGCAATTGTTAGCATTCTTTGGCTTGTAGTGGCATCACTACATTTTCCCCCTCTTATAGTCTTCCTTCCTCTGTCTCTCTCTGTGACTCTCTTTCTTTTTAAGGACACAGTAATTGGATTCAAAGCCGACCCTAATCTAGGATGACCTCATCTTAACTTGATTATGCCTGCAAAGACCCAATTTCCAAATAAGGCCACATTCACATCCTTAGGTGCCAGTGAGTTAGGAGTTCAACATACCTTTAGGAGGGGACACTATTCAACTCAAAATAGTCAGGTTTCCCTGGGGACACACTCTGAGACTGAGATTTGCTTGGACGGGACTTATTTATGAAGTGCTCTGGTGAACAACATCAGTAAGGGAGTGAGGGAAGCAGGGTTAAGCTGAGGGAGAAGCTGAACTTCTGAGGAAGCAGTGCAGTTGTAATGGAAGCCTCAGCTGATTCCCCAGGGAGCTCTGAGGCTAGGGTGGCCTTTCAGAGATGTCCATAATTGAGATAAATAGGCCAGGCTTTTGGATTCCTGTATCAACCAGGCATTGGATACAGGCTGCTCATGGAGACGGGGCAAAGCAACTCCTTTGCCAAGGCCAGTTCCTGTAGCCAGACACAGCTGTGAGCCCTCAGCAACTAGCCCGGGGGGCGGAGTGGAGGGGAGTGAATGTCTTAGTCCTGGAGGGGGAGTTGCATACTTGAGCATCCACAACATTATGGTTATTAATTGAGTTAGAAAATATGCAAAACTGAACAATATATTATTATTTCATATAAATTTGTGATTAAATATATACTTACTAATATGTATATATAAAGAGTATTTATATACTATATAAACTTTATATATTTAAAAGTAGTAGAATGATATACAACATTTTGGACTGGGCTTACCTTCAGAGGATGGGATAGTTTAGGTTCTTGGTTTTTGGTTCTTGAATTGGGTGGTGAGTTGACAGCCTTTCATTACATAATGCTTTATGACTAATTTATGTATTTCATGTAATCTTTTGTATGTAACAAATATATTTCTAAATACAATAAAGGTAAGAAAGAAAAGAACTAGGCAAAAGCAACAGAAAATAAACTAGTTGGAAATTTTAGGAAAAAAGTATGAGTAAAGATAGCAAACCCTGGGTAGATTGATGAAGTAAGTAGTCAGGTGAAGAAAAACTTATAAAATTCTCTCTCATTATTTACTTTAAATTTGACTGTGTAACCATCCAAAAGTTTCGTCATTTCATCATAGCTTGAAATATGATGTTGCAGAAACATGTTTGCTCCCCCCGGTCACCTAATTTTAAATTGGTTTGTTTACGGTGGCACTATTTTTTTTTTAAGTGGGTAAGGCTGTTGGGATGTTTTATTAGAATGGCTGGTATGATAAAGAAATCCAGTTAATAAATGCTACTGATATGTCAAGATTTCACTATGGTATTTTTAATGGTGTATTGATAGAAGAAAGAAATTGTTGAATTATGTTTGTATGGTCACAACTTTTCCTTTGTAAAAGTATGTGTATGTATGTCATGTATATCATACGGTTTGGGGGCAAGTTCCCCAAGGGGGTGGGGAGCTCAAGCCCTGCACTATGAGAGAAAAGGGTTCTTGGCTGAGAGCAAGAAAGAATTCAAATGCCTGCCAAAGTCAGAGTCGAAAGGAAAATTTATTAGAGAAGGGGTAATGCTCCATTGACACAGCATAGTCTCTGAGAGGCAGAGAGTGAGAGAGCCTGAGAGAGACTCAGAAGGACAGAGACAATAGAGAGAGATGGCCACAGTGAGAGGGACCCGTTGTGTTAGGGGAATTCAGTTTATATATCATTCTTTAGTTCTGCGAATTACAGCTTAAGGACTTTTTTATGCATTCTCTTTTGACGTGGGTGTCAACGCCGAGCTGATCAAGAAGGGAAGGCATTGGTGGTGAGATGCCAGGTAGGAGGAGCCTACATGAGAATGAAACGGCAGCACCTGGTCTGGCTCTAGGGACTGATCAGCATATTGCAGTCCTTGAATATAGCTTGATTTAATATTTTAGTGTTCTTGCCTTCTGCCTACACTAATTTACTTACACAGAAAAAGCAATAGAAGAATGCACTCCAAA
Source organism: Pteropus vampyrus (assembly GCF_000151845.1). Taxonomy (NCBI): domain Eukaryota; kingdom Metazoa; phylum Chordata; class Mammalia; order Chiroptera; family Pteropodidae; genus Pteropus; species Pteropus vampyrus. The sequence goes on from NW_011888812.1 coordinate 7,617,158, forward strand.
TTACCAGATGTGATTAATGGAAACAGGATATGGATATTTTATATACTGCTGTGAAAATAAATTTAAAAAATGTTAAAATTATATTTTTAAATCAGTTGTTTCAAAACAACCGGTTTTAGTTATATATGTTTGCAGAGGTTCTGTAAAACATGAGCTTAAGTTCCTTCATAAGTAGGTGAGAGTGTAGAAAGAGCCCTGGATTTTTAGTGTAGATGTCTTGGTTTTAAAACCAGGCCTACTGCATCAAAGTGATTCTTAAGTAAGAAGTTTATCTTCAAGAATTTGTTTCCTTGTTGGAAAAATGGGGGTGATTTGTGTTGTTGGAATGGAATAAAGTATGTGAATTTACTTTGAAAATGATATTGCAGTATTAAAGTATAATAAATGTTAATGTTCATTTCTATGGTAATATTGTTTGCCAAAGAAATAAAATATTAACTTTTTGGGAACCTCACAATTACTAATGCCAAAAATTTCAGTTTCTTTTAAACTGGTTTGTTTTTCATGGCACTATTTTCTTTTTTAACACAGGATTGAACAGCTCCTCGACTGAACTGAAATGAGACATCGAGTACAATATTTTAAGCTATGTTTAAAAGAAGATGAAATAGAAGAACAAACTGTTAAAAATATGTAAGTGTTATGGTACAGCCAAATGAAGGATTCGGCTCTACTGGTATTCTTAAAAATTCCTACTTCTGTGAAATTCCCCAACTGCAGAATTCTCCTTCACTACATCGAACAACTGATTTCCTCAGTAGTTCCGATCTGAAAGTGAATTAACAGAAATACTGAAAATGAATTTAAAATTAAATGGGAACATTCGTATACCAATATGATACAGTATTGTTGATTCGCATTTTTCTATATTCAAGACTATTCTTAAATTCAAATCTTTTAAATAAATGAGACTGAAAGCCAATGTGGTTGTGTCTGAGTATGTTTTTTGTGTAACATCCAAATATTCCTAGAGATTCTTCTATTTCTCCTCAACCATTTTTTGTTGCCTTCTTTGAGCAAGCTCTTGAGATGTGATTTCATAACGTTTTTAGGTGAAATCCCAATTCTGCTGACTACCCTCTATGTGTCCATAGGAAAGTTACTTAAATGGGTTAAGCCTCAGTTTTTTCATCTTTAAAATAGGGCTAAAAGTAGTACTTACGTCACTGAACACTTAATATATCTATCTGCCAATCATTGCTAAATGTTTAAGTAATAATGTCCCATCTTACAGATGTAGACTTTTAAAAAAAATTTATTTATTTAATTTTTTTTGGGGTGACATTGGTTAATGAAACCCAGTAAGTTTCACGTATATAATTTAACAGTAAGGCATATGTATATATTGCATTGTGTGTTGGTGTAAAAGGGGTCAACTATGTGGTGACAGAAAGAAATCTAACTATGAGAGGGGAACACAGATGTAGAATTTGAATGATTGGTAGCTAAATCCATACAAGATCATACAGCTAATAAGAGTTAGAATTGGGTGGGATCTGGTCCCAGGTTTACCTGACACCAAACCCAAAAGTTTTATAATATTGCTTCCTCTTTGGAGAGCTATTCATAGTTTCGTATGTCAATTTCTAGAAACCCTCGTCTATATGTTAAATTTTAGTACAGAATACTGCTGAACAGGCGTAGACCATCATTATAGGTGTGTGCATTAGAGTTTTTAGTAGTTCTTTTCTTTTTTGTACTTATTACGCTTTTTATCATATAATTAGTTGGATGCCTGTTTCTCCCATTAGACTGTTTTCATTTATTCGTTCAGCATTCATTCAATACATAGGTATTTATTGCATACCTACTAAGTATCAGGTTCTCTTAGGTGTACATCTAAGGTGAAGATATAATGGTGAACAAGGAGAGGTCACTGTCCTCAGGAACTTACATTCTATTGGGAAGGTGGACAAAAATCAAATAAACAATTTGAAAGCATTTAAGTGTTATAAGAATAACATTTTAAGATAAAAGGTAAGTAGTGAGAGGACAAAGGAAGGAGGCTATTTGGGATATTTATGTAGGACGGTCAGAGAAAACCACTCTAAGGGCCAGGGGGAGGTGTGAACAAAAGCCTAAATAACATAAAGGAGTGAGCCTTGGAAAATAGAGGGCAAAGGGTTCCAGGGAGAGGGAACAGGTAGTATGCTTTGAGACTGGAATAAAGTTAACTTATTTGAAGAACTCCCAGAAGTGTGGCTGGAATCAAGTGAGCACAGTAGTGATTGATGCTGCTGGAGGGTCAGATCACATAAACTAGTCTTGGAGGACTTTGTTCTTAATGTGATATAAAGTCCTGAAGGGATTTGAGCAGAAGAAATAATATGTTATTTACTTAAAAAAATAAACACTCTAGTTGCTTCATGGAGAACACACCTCAGAACATACCTTAGGAGGATATTGCCATACTCCAGGCAGGAAACGCTTGTGATTTGGATTAGACTTGTAGTAGCAGGAATGGGGAGAAGTGGTCACAAGAAATATTTTTGAGGTAAAGTAAACAAGACTTGCTGAAGAATTGGACATGGGAGTGTAATGGAAAGAAAAGAATCAAAAGCTAAGCAGGGTCGGGCCTGGTTAGTATTTGGATGGGAGACCACCTAGGAAGACCGGCTGCTGTAGGCGTAAAAAAAAAAAAAGAAAAGAATCAAGGTTGACCTCTAGGTTTTAGGGCTTTGAAAGGGGGCAAATAGTGGTGCCTTTGACAGAGATGGGAAGAGATGGGTGTGTGTGTGTGTGGTGGTAGAGTTCTGTTTTGAATATGTTAAGTTTGAGACGTTTATTTTTATTTTACATCTGAGTGAAAATGTTGAGTAGGCAGGTAGATACACACACACACACACACACACACACACACACACACACACACACACACACACACACACTCCTGAGCAGAAATTGACCTTGGCCAGAGACATTTGGAAGACAACAGCTTACAGTTGGTATTTAAAACCAAGGGACTGATGAAATTGTGTAAGGAGACTGTAATGAGGGAAAGGGAGCTGGGGTCAGAGCCCAAGGGGATTGCATCATTTAGAGATCAGCAAGAGAAGGGGCCAACAAAAGACTCTGAGAAGGAGTAGCTGGTGAGGAAAACAGTGGCAACCCACTGTTTGATAGAGCAGGATAAGGACTATGAATGATAGAGCAGGATAAGGACTAAGAACTGATCATTTGCTCACTATTGTATACCCAGTACCTTGTTACTGGTACATATAATTAGAGCACTGAATGTATCTTCACTTCTGCTTACTTGTCAGACATTTATTGAGGGTCTCTAGGTCCCAGGCACTGTTCTAGGTCCTGTGGATTCCCAGCATTTTGTTCCTGATAATCATAAATTCTAGTGGGGGCCATGGACCTTCATACAGTGCAACAAAAATATGTATTTTTAGTTTAAAAAATCTTTCCTACCCTCCTTCCACCCTATTCTGGGGAGAATGGGCCTGAATATCCAGAATGCCCTTTGCTGGTGAGCAACAATGAATTGGGTATATACATTTGGGGCTGTACTGTAGGTGAAGATTTTGACAACAGGGAGAGGCTGAAGGAGAATAGCGGTGGGACTTCAGTTAAATTAGATAGGCTGCCCCAGCTAAAGGTATCACATTCAATTAAAACAAAATATGGTGTCAGCTCAACTCACATGGTTGAATTCTGCTATACAACTGACAGTTTATGAAGAACAGCACAGCCTTAGGGTTATACTTAATTCATCTGACATGTGTTGAACAGACTCAAAAGGAGTCTGGAGGCTATGGCTAGAAATAAATGACAAAGATTTATTCAAGGTTCTTAGAGTTTGCAAACTAGAAACACAACTGGGCAATGCTAAGAGTGTTCCAAAGAAGAAAGAAAAGCTAAGAGTTCTTATAGTAAAAAGCACATTCTTAAGAATCAGTCTTGCATTCTTAGCGTTTGGCTTGGTCTAAGATGATAATCCTCCAGATGACTGGTGATCTGGATAATGGATGTCAGGATACATGAACTTTCTTTTCTTAGTCCTTCAGGGGGTAATCAGAGGGTTATCTGGAGGTCTGATGTATATTCAGGCACTGACACAGGACTGAGAAGTTCAAAGGTTTAAGTTCCCAGGCTAGTTAAAACAGGAATAGAACTGTACCTTCTATGAGCCCAAATTTATACCAGAAAAGGAAACAAAATCTCTTGACGGCAGGATAAGAGAATAAATGTGAACCATTTTATTGCATTGCACAATTTCTTAAACTTACCTTGTGGTCTTACTCTTCTGGAACTTTGCTGAGGTAGTTCCCATACTTCTAGTTGGACTGAACACTTTTGCGCCCCCTCACATCTCACTTCCTCGCACCCGACAAAAAAAAAAAAGAAAATAAAAAAGAAAGTGAAGAAAAAATCTCTACCATTCTTTAAGGCCCATTTCAAACATGGAGTTTCTTCCCGAAACTAATTGTTTATCCAGCTGTGTTCCTATATTTTTTCATTTATCTTACACCTCATGTCATTGTGTATTAGTTATTTGTCTCCATGAAGTCGTTTGCTTTGAACTCCAAGACTTTGGGAGCTATGCTGTTTCACGCTCAGTGCGGGAGGGAGGCCCGGCATTTAGAAGGTCCTCAGTAAGTGAGTGTTACAGAGTGAAGGTGTGCTGTGGGGAAGGCATAGAACGGGAGATACAAGACTTTATTAGGAAAAGTTTATGGGAACAATAATAGCACATTTAACAATGATACAGAAGTATTTAATAAAGAGGTGAAAATAAAACCATGGCTCCGCGTCCACTTACTGCGAACTTCTCATTCTCTAGTGGCATCTCTGATCCCATTGCAGCTTCAAACCCGAGCTCAAAGCAGGCTGGGTCTGATTGGCAAATCGGAGTACAGTCTTCCTGCTACAGGCAACGAGAGACGTAGGCTATTGGCACGGTGAGACATGTTTCCCTCTGTCGAAATCCCTGGGGCGTGGTGACGTATTTGGTGGGGCTGAATCTTGATTGGCACACGAGCAATCAGCCTCCCTAGAACGCAAGCAAGGCCGGATGCGCACGGGGGAGGGTGAATAGGCGGGGCAGTGAAACTGGAGTTAGCCAATGGCTGACGTATTACGCGCAAGGAAACGCTAGATCACCAATGGCGGCACGGATATGCCGTTGTGGGAGGTTTTTAGGCCAGACGCGGTATCCGAGCGGCGCCTATTAGGGTGGTTCTCACCGTCACGGCCGGTGCCTCTCCCATTGTTCATTCAGTAGTTTTTTTTTCTTTCACCTAGCTAGTGAGACCTGGTTGGAAACCATGGAGAGCGCTCTCCCTGCGGCCGGCTTCCTGTACTGGGTGGGCGCGGGCACCGTGGCTTACCTGACCCTGCGCATCTCGTACTCGCTCTTCATGGCCTTTCGGGTCTGGGGTTTGGGTCATGAGGCTGGGGTCGGACCGGAGCTCGGCGAATGGGCAGGTGAGTTGGATCCAGCGCCGCCCGCCCCCTCGCTCCTGCAGCGTGTCGCGCGCTTGCGGCGGGGCCTGGCCTGCACTGACCAGTTCCGCATCCAGCGCATGGCCTTCCTTTCCCCATCTCCGTTCTCCTTCCTGTGTCTCCTGCGTCCCATGTACCTCCCTGGCCCCGCAGCCATCTCTGGTTTACCTAGACTTGTAGAGTTTCTAAATGCTGGCCCAGCTCAGCGAATCTAAGATGCCACTTGGTGGGTGCGGAAGAAATCTGGCTTGAACTCACTGGGGCTTGTGTCCTTTAAGCCGTTCTGGGTCCATGGCCTGGCGTCTTCTTTCTGCCTTCTTAGTTACACTTTACCCACGTTGGTTCGCCCTTTATGAGTGTTTTCAAAGTTTTTTGTTTGATTTGGACACTGGCCCTGTGCTAAGGATGAAATGCATTAGGGAGGCATTGCCTACTTTCTAGTACTAATGTTCGTTTAACATCTTCCTCTTCATAACCAATTAAGTAGTTTAAGTGTTATATAGTAATGTGTGTTGATAGAATATTTTTATTCTTGTTATTCTTAAGTCTCTTCATGTGAATGTATTTAATTTCTCCTCAGATTTTAGAATCCGAGGGGCAAGGATTGAGGGTCTACACTTTAGTCTTTCTCCACAGTAACTGGCATATTGATTAGATATAAGCTCTTCTAAACTTAAAAAACAAAAGCTTGGAAAAACCCTGAAATACAGGTATGCTTTGCAATCAGTAAACATATTCCAGACTATAGATTCCTTAGTCTGGTTAGGTTTTTAAGACCATCCCCTTCATCTCCTAGTCAAGAGCTTACAATCCAAGGCTTTTATTATATTCACAGGGTGTGCAACCATCATTACAGTCTAATTTTAGAACATTTTCGTCCTCCTTAAAAAACCTGTACCTATTAGCTGTCACTCCCGAGCCCCCTTAAGTCCTAGTCAACCACTGATCAACTTTCCCTATACATTTACCTGTTCTGGATATTTTATATAAAAGGAATCATACAATATGAAATTTTTTGAACCAGGCTTCTTTAGCACAGTACTTTCAAGGTTCATCCATGTTGTGGCATGTTTCAGTTTGTCATTTCTTTTTATTGCTGAGTAATATTCCATTCTGTGGAGCGAGTTTAGATTTTGCAAAGGATTTCGCTCCTGCGTTTTGCCCTCTGCCCATCTACATTAGCAGGTTCCTAAGATTTTGCAGCTTTGATGCTGGTGGAACTCATTTGGCCCTGTAGTATTCCAAAGTTTTCCTAATTCAGTGGACAATGAGGACTGAAAAAGGATGGGGCTGACGGGGTTCTCCTGTAGAAAAGCTGTTCATCAGAATTGCCTGTGCTTAGCCACATTCCCAAAATCAAAATATCCTCAAAATCAGATATATATAATTTTTGTTTTTACATTGGATAATTGCACAAGATTTCCTCAAATGAGAGAAGGCTACTTTAGTAACCAGGGCCCATTGACTATAGGTTCTTTCACTAGGCAACACCTTTGATAAGGGGTTAATATCTTAAATTTATAAAGCCCACATATATAACTTGCCACCCTGAATTATGTATGATTTGAGGAATTATGTATGAAACGTTATTTAAATTGGCAAACCCAGAAGAAATATTGATCAGTACCATATGTTAAATGCTTGAAGTGTTCCAGACACTTGATATAGATTATCTTTTTCTTTTAATCGACATTGTTTAATAAAATTACATAGGTTTCAATTGTACAGTTGTATAAAACATGATCTGTATATTGCATTGTATGTTCACCACCCAAAGTCAAGTCTATTTCCATCATTATATGTTTGACCTCGTTTACCCTCTTTACCTCCACCTCCCCCGTTTCCTTCTGGTAACCACCATACTGTTGTCTATCTATGAGATTTTTTGTCTTTTTTTTTGTTTGTTGCTTTCAGTTTTGTATCCTACATATGAGTGAAATCATATGGTTCTCAACTTTTTCTGACTTATTTTGCTTAGCATGATATTCTCAAAATCCACCTATATTGCCACAAATGGCAGTATTTCATCTCTTATTTCTGAGTAGTATCCCATTGCACATATGTACCACATCTTCTTTATCCAATCATCTATCAAAGCACACTTCGGTTGTTTCCATGTCCTGGCTAGTGTGAATAACGCTGCAATGAACATAGGGGTACAAATATTGCTATGGATAAATGTTTTCAAAATTTTGGGGTATATACCCAGAAGAGGGATTGCTGGGTCAGATGGTAACTCTATTCCTCATTTTTTGAGGAACCTCCATGCTGTTTTCCATAGTGGCTCTATCAGTTTACATTCCCACCAGCAGTGTGCGAGGGTTCCTTTTTTCCTTGCAACCTCTCCAATACTTATTACTTGTCTTGTTGATAATTGCCATTCTAAGAAGTGTGAGGTGGTATCTCATTGTGGTCTTGATTTGCATTTCCCTAACAGCTAGTGAAGTTGAGCATCATCTCATATATCTCTTGGCCATTTATATTTCTTCTTGGGAGAAATGTCTGTTCAATTCCTCTGCCCATTTTTTAATTGGTTTATTTGTGTTTTTTTGTTGTTGTAGTTGAGTTATATGTGGGCTTTATAAATTTAGGATATTAACCCCTTAACAAAGGTGTTGTTTTGCAAATATATTCTCCCATTTAGTTGGTTGCCTTTTTTTGTTGATGATTTCTTTTTCTGTGCAGAAGCTTTTTAGTTCAGTCATATAGCTTTTTGACATAATCTCGTTCATTTATTTTTGCTTTTACTTCCCTTGCCTTTGAGGTAAATTTAATGAAATCCTCTCTAAGACCAAGGTCTATTAGTTTAGTACCTATGTTTTTATCTGTGTATTTTATTTTTTCAGTTCCTATATTGAGATCTTTGATCCATTTTGTATATGGTGACAAATACCAGTCTAGTTTCATTTTTTTGCATGTGGCTTTCCAATTTTCCCATTTACTGAAGAGGCTTTTTTTCCCTCTCCTGTATGTTTTTGGCTCCTTTGTTGAAGATTATTTGCCTGTATTATCTTGGTTCTCAATTCTGTTTCATTGGTCTGTGTGTCAGTTTTTCTGCCTGTACCATGCTGTTTTGATTATTGTTTCTTTGTAGTATAATTTGAAGTCACGGAGTGATTTACCTCTAGCTTTGTTCTTTTTTCTCAGGATTTGCCTGTTCGGGGTCTTTTCTGGTTCCATACAGATCTGATTTTTTTGTTGTTCTATTTCTTTAAAAAGAAAAATGCCATTGGGGTTTTGATGGGAATTGCATTAAATCTGTATATTACTTTGGGTAATATGGCCATTTTAACTGTTGATTCTTCCAGTGCATGAACATATAATATCTTTCCATTTCTTAGTGTCTTCAATTGCTTTTAATAGTGTCTTGTAGTTTTCAGTGTCCTTTGTTAAGTTTATTCCTAGGTATTTTATTCTTTTTGTTGTATTTGCAAAAGGCATTTTTCATTTATTTTTCTGAGATTTCATTGTTAATATTTAGGAACACTGGATTTTTGTACATTGATTTTATATCCTACAACTTTCTTTATTATTTCTAATAGTTTTTTGGGTGGAGTCTTTACGGTTTTCTATCTAAAGAATCATGTCATCTGCAAAAAGTGACAATTTTACTTCTTCATTCTCAATTCGGATGCTTTTTATTTCTTTTTATTTCTTTCTCTTGTTTGATTGCTCTGGCTAGGACTTCCAGTACTGTGTTGAATAACAGTGGTGAGAGTGGACATCCTTGTCTTGTTCCTGATCTTAGAGGTAAAGCTTTCACTTTTTCACCATTGAGTATGATATTGGCTGAGGGTTTTGACAGAGATTATCTTGGATCTCTCTTTGAGCTGTGCTCCATATCCCCAGTGTATAGAGGAGAAAATGGAGGCTCAGGCAAATGACATCCTTTGTTTGCTGTTTCATAGCTAGTAAATTACAGAATCAGGATTTGAAATTAAGTTGTCCATTCTTGCAACATCTATGCTATTGTGTGTGTTGGTGATTAGCTTACAGATTGCGTGGTACTTGGGTGTGGATTTCCTTATACCCTACGAACTTTATTGCTTTGTCATTGAAGCCACATTTTCAATTTTGCACATGCCTTGGTATATCTAGAAACATGCAAAATAGGCGGCATGTTTTTAAATCAAGTAGCTCAGGATTTTCTTCAGATTTACAGCCATGAATTTTGTTGCTGCCTGAGAAAACATTGGAAAGGCACTCAGGTGCTTAACAAAGCAAAGGTTTGACTGTCATCAATATGACTGGACTTGACCTTGATTGCTATTTTCTTTTTAACACTCTGGCATTCTTGAGTGGATTTAGTGACTCTCTAAAGGTCCAGCTTGGTAAATGTAGTATGCTCCCTGTCGACACTCAGGAAACTCTAGTATACCTGTTCTTGCTGGTGAGCCAATGTTGATCACAGTAGTGCTGTGTTGTTTTTTTTATTTTTTTTAATTTTTTTTTTAAAGCTGTGGCCTTTTTTTTTAAGCAGGGCAAGTAGAGGACGCAGAGAAACAAGTGGACTTAGTCACAAAAGTTCTTGAAGATATTTATTCATCCCGTACTTCAGCTCTGAAAAGAGAGTCCATGGGCCTAAGTGGAACAGGCTCTCCAGATGGGAGTTGGCAGGACAGCCTTAGAATGATGTGGGAGCGCCGGGCGGGGCGGGGGTCCAAGGAAGAATTGCAACCTACATCTCTGGTAACCAGGTTCTTGTCTTAATGCGTGAGAAAGAATTCAAGGACATGACAAGCAGCAAGCAAGACAGTACAAGTTTTATTAAAGAGAAAGCTTATACTTAAGAAAAAAGTGCAGGCAAAATCAAAGGAAGGATGAGTCAACCTGGGCTGTCTGGATTACAGGCTTTTGTTGGGGGTCAGTGGAGACATGGTAGTTGCAATGCAGGAGATATTATAATGATATTATGATTAGCCAAAGCTGAATGAACAAAGGACAAGGAAAATAATACCCTGGAGCCTTATCCTGGAGGTAGCGGGAGGGGAATGTCCCAAGGCTATCCATCTTTCCTCCTGGCCTTGGCTTGTTTTACACACTGGAGTCTCAGGCTCAGAGTCAGAACAGGGAGAGGGCTGAGTAAGGGGCTAAGAAAAAATTCTGGAGATGCATCCTGGATGCAGAGGGAGCACATCTCTAGGCTAACTATCCTGCCTTGAAGGCACTAGTGCTAGAACTGCGTAGATGCGGATGGAGAATCGGACCTAAAAGCATGCCTCGATTTTATTTGGAGGAAAAACCAAAGAGGAAAGTTTCCTGGAATTAGAAATGCAGCCTTTGTACTCTGAGCTAGAATATTTCCCTCCCACCACCCTCCCTTTGTCTCCATTTCCCTCTGGAAAAAAATCTAATCACTGTGCCATGGGAAATTCTACCCTTAGCAGAGATTGGGTGATAGGGTAGCTGAATGAACCCTGAAACTGGGTTATTGCTTTCTCAAAGCTACTTCATAAAGCCCTGGTGTGTGATAGTTGAGAAGCCTGCCACAAATCCGTGTCAGAGGGCATGGGCTTCGTTTTGTTTATTCGTTTTGTATAGTGAAACAATTCATTTGCCCGCTCACTAACTGGCAATTCCAGGAAGACGATCCAGTTGCTGAAAATTTATCTTTACCACCATTAAGTGAAGTTATTTCTATTTAAATGATCTAGTCATTGGGGAAAGGGAGAGAAGGCTGGAAAACTTAAGATTTGGAACAGTTATGCCCCTGATGAGTATTACATTGGAGAACAGTAGGACTAACAGAAAGGCTGGCGTTGGAGTCAGTGCAGCAAGGGTGAACTTTGCTACTTGCTAAGCTGTTTGACCTCATTAGCCTCTGAGCATAACTTTCTCCTTTGTGTATTAAATGGAGCTGATTCTTTTCAGGATTATTAGGACAAAGAAATGAGATGTAAGTGAGATTCTGGTGTGGTCCTCTGAGTGTTTTATGGATACCAAGTAACATATTTAAGAACATCTTTTATTGGTACAAATTACTCCTATTTGAGGAGAAGGGGTTGTTGAAACCGAGAAATAATGTAGCGTATTCAGCAGACATCCTACTGGAAATCTGAAGTTAGGAGATCAGTAGGAGGTGATTAGCGCTACTGCAGGAGAATTCCTTGCTTTGAAAAGATTTACTAAGTGGTTCTGTGAAATACGGTTCTCCTTAATGAACCTAAGATATGATGGACTTAGAAAAATTTGGTTATGTGCAGCTTTTCAGTTAGATTTGTGAAAACTTTAGAGTCCTCTTTGACTCTTCTCTCACCCAGTATATAGTCTCATTGGGAGATTCCTTTGGCTCTCGAACTTCAAAATATCCCTAATCCTATTCCTTTACCACTGATGTAAGCCCCTGAACTCTCTTGCCTCCAGGTAATTGCAGCCTCCTGTCTCTCCGATGGTTCCCTACAGTGGATTTTTACATAGCAGCCAGAGTGATCCTTGAAAATCTTAAGTCAGATCATGTGATCCTCTGCCCAGATTCCTCCAATGGCTTCTCATCCTGTTCAGATTAAAAGTCAGAATTCTTCATATGGTTGACAAGGCTTTCAACCACATGCCTTCTGCCTTCTTTTACCTCCGACCTCATCTCACCCCCTCCTAGCCACACTCACTCCTTGCTTGAACACACAGCCTTGAACTCACTTCTTTGAATATGCTTAGCATCGCTGCCTTGGGGCCTTTAGTTCTTTCCTCTTCCTGAATGCTCTTCCCCAACATATCCACGTGGCTAACTCTCCTTACTTCCTTCAAGTCTTTGCTTAAATATCACCTTCTCAATGAAACCTGCCCTACTGCCTTTAAACTCACAATCTTCTCCCCACCCCCACTTCTGCTCTCCATTACCCTGCTCTACTTGTCCTTTTTGTCATAACACTTGTCACCATCTCCCATACTGTACACTTCCCTCATTTATGTTTCTTGTTTGTCTACCCCTGTTAGAATGGAAGCCCCATGAAGGCAAAGATCTGTCTTTTTTGTTCCCTTACGTATCTCAAGCATCTAGAATAGTGCCTGCACCGTGTTAATACATATTTGTTAAATGAATGAAAATATCTATTAAGTAAGGTATTCCAGTATTTTCGAGATTAAGGGATAATGTATTTTGGGGGAATTATCTTCTATTTCTACATTCTCTTAAGTTATTAGTTATAAATCTAAGAAATATTAGCAGTGTCCCCACCTCTAAAAATGAAACTATTTAGTCTAAAAACAAAAGCAGACTATAATATCAGGAAGATGTTCTCATAGTATAGACTCTGGAACTAGGCTACCTGCTTTCAAATCCCAGGTCTGCCAGTTATAAGCTATATCACCTTCACTTCTGCATGCCTCAGTTTCCTCATCTTTCTAATTGGGATAATAATAAGTTTGAAGTAATAATTAAATGAGTTAATGTGTGTGAGATGCCAAATACTATTCTAAGTATCTGGCATTTAAATAGTAAATGCTGTATAAATGCTATCTGATATTGTTGTTATATTTGCTGTCACTTTTATTTGTGGAGATAATTTTTTTTAATTTTTATCTATATTTATCTTCTCGTAGACTCTTCCCCAAATTTCTAATAACTTACTGCATATTCCCTTCTGGATGTTTTCCAGAGTTCTCAATCCTAGCATGTCTAAACTTCGTCTTTTCTACTCTCCCTACCCTGTTTTAAACTTCCTTATTTTTGCTAATTTTAGAGTCCCCCAGCCTCTAAATCAGGATGGCAAATTCAAATATCTTTAGCAGATAAAGTAAACGAGTGAAGTGGACCAGTGTAAATGCATGTCTGGACACTGTCTGGGCCATCAGTTGTGGTTGACTCAGTGTGGATACTACTCAGCCAGTTGTTGTCCTTCAGTAACATGGGCCTGTCATCTCAGACTTTTTACAAGAAGCCCCAAATGTAGGTTGTCACGTGTAAAGTTTCTTAATTTTTTTCAAGGTTGACGTACATTTCTCAAGTTTACTCCGGGCGCCAAATAAATTGTGCCAGTGAGCCAAAAGCAGCAAGTGGCCAGTTCGCTCCCTTGTCTCTCAGTCCCAGATCATGCTTTTACTTCCATATCTAGACAGGAAATTGCCATAACTTATTGAATCTATCATCACAGTCTCTCTCCCATCTGTACTTTTCTCTAAGTTCCCCTGATATATTGCCTCCCTACCGAATCTTATACTCTGGTGCAAGTTTCATCTTCCAAAAAAAATTCTAATTAAATTAACCTTTACATAAAAATTTCAGAGTTTCCTAATGTCAATGTAAAACAAACATCAAGCTCCATGGTCCTTCCCATCATGTTCTTACGTTTATTCCTGGACTTATCTCCTAATGTGGCCCTTTATGCTTCCTCCCTTGGACGCATCGCTGCTTGTACTTTCCCGCTTTTCAGTTCTGCGTGGTTTCGCCTGGGCCAGAGACATTTAGTAGTTTCGGTGGCTGTTGAACGTTGATTTCACTCTGCTTGGAGTGCTCTTCTCTTGCACACTCTTCTTTCTGTTTGTGAAGTTCTGTCCATTTTTCAGAGTCTAGCTTATGAATTTTTTTTCTTACAACTGTCTAAGGGAAGCAATCATATACTTTTGGAACTGATAATGTTTGTTTTGTTCTTTCTCGTGGACTTTTCCACATTTTACTTTTTAGTCATTGCCGTGCGTGTGCGTGCATGTGCATATAAGGATGCGTATGCATACATGTGTATGCATGTGTTACCTTTTTGTAAACTATAAGCCCTTTGAGAGTGCACAGTAAATAATATATAGTGAATGAGTATTTTTTCCTTGAGGTTCTGGTATATTTCAGTTGAGGGTAGGGGTGTTTTGATTTTGTAATTTTTGTTTTTTTGTTGTCATATAATTTGTATACCTTTTCCCTCTTTGTTTTAAAATCTAAAAAGCTAGATTGAAATAAATCAAAGCTGGTTAGGTAAAGATTGATTACAAAGTTATTACAGCAGGGTTGGGATAACAGTTTTGAAAGTGAAATGCAGTGAGATAAAAAAAGATGTTTTTGAGTAGCATTGGTAATAAGCTAAACTTTCTTCATGTGTGGTTTAGGAAATTGTCGCAGGAAGCCAGCTACTCTGCCACACTTAATAAACATTTCAATGTTAATAGAATTTTGGCATTATATTTATTATTTATCTCTAAATCTTTATAAAATTGATGCAAATAGATTTTTTTTTTTTTTAGTAAAAAAGACTTTTCCAATTTAAAATTTCAGTAAAACCTTGTTAATTGGTAAGGCCAAGATGTGTTAGTGAAAAATTAAATTCTGGGATATGTTAACCAAAATGTGTTTTTGTTATTTTGAAGGCCTGATAAAATAAACCCAAGCCTTCTAAACCCTTCAGACTTTTTGAATTACTGGAGACATTAAATCAAATTTCCTGGAAAATCTCTTCAATAGTAAAGGCACCGAAAGGTATATGTAAGATTTACTGGGGGATCACTCGTCAGTTATGTAAATGTCTAACCACTATGCTGTACACCAGAAACCCATTTAATATTCAATGTCAACTATAATTGAAAAAATTTTAAAAATAAATAAAAAAAAATAACAGTGAATGTATATATTTCATACATGCTAGAAAGTTAACCACAGAGCACTGAGCGTATAGTTTATTTGTTTCACAAAGAGAAATGAATACTACAGTTGGTTGATCGTCTTTACAAAGGTTTAGTCAGCCATTTTGTTATAAACTTGAGAAAACTGAAAAATCTTTAGGAGGCAGAAGAGAGTAAGGATAGAGTAACAAAACTGGAAGGGCGAAGGGCTGTTTGTGACTTCTTCAGTAGAACTATTAGGGAAGTATACTGGAAGAGGTACTGACTTGCTCAAGATCATGCATCCAGTTAGAGAATGGCTAGGCAAGACAGATCACTGGCAAAGGGCAGAAAATGGTGGGTGCATCTGTAATAGACTGATTAAAAGCAGTGATAGGAATGATGAGCAGCAGGCTCTGACAGCAGAGTGGGAGAGATTTGTCAGAGGTAAATCGAGAGAGGAAAACCGGTGAGAAGGACAAGCAGAGGTGATCAGTGGTAACAGGGAGGATACTGGCAGAACTAAACCTCATCAGCACCTTCCTGCAACTGGCGTGGGGCCAAAACAGTCCTCTTTGTACGAGGCACTGAACTCTTGAAGAAATGACATGGCCCTCTGTAGCCCCCGAGAGTACCATTATGCCATGCTCTTAGTACACTCCTACATGGACGTTAAGCCTGGGGAACTTTTTCATGGTATATAGTGCCACAAGTTAAGTGAGTTGATCCAGTGTCTCTTACCTATAGTCTCAGCCTTGCCTGTACCCCAAAACAACAGATTATGTTGATGACGCTGAATTGCCAAGAAAATATTGTATTGTTTTGGAATATGCTTCTCAAGGAGGCCAGGAAAGGACAGTATCTTTTGGAAGTTTAAATGCCGGTTATAAAGTTGCCTTAACGTTCCTAGTGTGTAGAAAACATTCTCCAGATTGGGATAACTGTAATGACTGGCGTTAACTGCTCACCACCAAGCTAAATTCCAGTAGAAATCCTGCCAGGCTTGCTTTAATGGTAGCTGAAACTCCAGTCTTGTCACATAAACAGAGCTAATGCAGTAAACAAGTCCCCTAATCTTGCTCATTCAGTCTAATAATTTTATGTGGAACTGGAAGCTGCTGCTTATCTCTGTGTTCCAATACCTATCATCACCTGTCATGCGTAAGAGGTGGTGATGATCTCTTTTTAGATAATGCGGGAAAAAAAAACAACCAAAAACAGTGGGTTAGACAGTGGTGTTCACACATTCTGAATTAGAGGAGGCTGAATTAATGAAATTTTACTGTAATGATGACACCTTCATTTACAAAGTATTCTCAAATGATTTGCACATCAACCTCGTAAAGTAGGTTAGAGTTGGTTCTGTTATTTCCACATCACATACTAGGACCAGAGGGAGCTGCAGTAACTTATTACAAAATCTAGATTCAGTTTTTTCTGCTATTTACCAGTTTTGTAACCCTTATTACAGAGGGAGCTGTAATAAGGGTTACAAAACTGGTAAATAGCAGAAAAAACTGAATCTAGATTTTCTGACTCCAGGCTCCACATTCTTTCCAATTTCTTGCCAAAGTTCCTGATAACAGTGATTTTAAGATGACTTGGAATACTGTACAAGAGCTTATAAATTGGAAAGTTCCTCAAATGTTGTCTGAAAGTGAAAGGTCTGTTTATGCCATGGCAATATCCAAACTCCCATGGTTCATAAGAATCAATTCAATCAATTCGATGTGCTCGTTAAAAATAAAAGTCTAGAGCTTCACTGCAGATTTACTAAATCAAAATCTCTTAAGAAAAGAACATGGGAAAATGTGTTTTTAACAAATAAGATAATTCTTAAGATCCTTCTTCTTGGGGAACACTGACTATGGCCAGCTAGCCCTAGAAGGAGAGAGTGGACTATACATGCAGGCTTTTTAGCTCGGTATCTATTCTTGGTACCAGGTTAAAACTTCCAGTGATTTCTGTATTAAATATTTTCTTATAATTTTGACAGATAAATAGAGATTCTATTTTAGGTTAGTTCTGTGTTTATGCATTGGAAATAGATTAGGAAAAAAAGAGAAAACTTCGAATTTCAGTTTGTTGCTATGCCATGAGAACCACAAGCAGCACATGCCCTATTTCTCAGTCTTTACTAATCAGAGATTGGGGTTGAGGGTAGGGGAGTGAATAAGAATGTTTTTCGGTAGGTGCAAATAATTGAAATTTTCATTTGCTTTTTGTTTAAGTAGGACCATAGGATAGCTGAAGACTTTATTTTTATTTTAGAGAAAAGAAAGTTTTGAGTCTGCTTTCCTTATGGGTGGATTTAAACAAATTATCCTTATTATGAAATTAATGTGACATTTATTGATGATTCTTCAAGAGCCAGTAGACTAAAGAGAATGTTCTACTTAGTCTTTAAAAAAAAAAAAAAAAAATTGTAAATTCCTCCAAATGATGAGGAAGAAGGAAAATAGGCTTAAGTTTAACCAGGAAAAATTTAGATTTGAGTTCGCTATCTTGATGATCTTTGTAATTAAACAGCGGAATTGGGTCATTCATTCATTCAGCAGATAAATATTCATGATGTGCTATGTGCCAGGTATAGTACTAAGTATGGGAATATAGTGGTGAGCAAGAAAGCCACGGTATGGTCTCTATCTCCATTAGTCTAGCAGAGGACACAAGTCATTGCATAAGCGGCTCTAAAAACTATAATAGGAGCCAGCTATGGGGACCTTAATCTAGTTCAGGGGTTTAGAGAAGGTTTTCTGAAAGAAATAACATTTAATCCCGGGTATGGAAGAAAAGAAATAGAAGGAAGAAGATGATAGTGATGTTAATAATGGTAATAAGATATAATGTTTATTAAAAAGGTTACCATGTATCAGATACTTTTCTAACCACTTAAATGAATTCATTTACTCTTCACATAATCCAATAAGGCAGGTCCTATTAATACCCCCATTTTGCTGAAAGAAAGCTAAGATAATAGGTCAGGCAATTAGATGGACAGGCGACGGGGTTAAGGAGGTAAGTATTTCCAGCAGAGGGAACACTTTGGGTGAAGATCTTAAGGCAAGTGAGAACATTGAGGACCTTTGAGCTGAGAGTCTTTGGGTGGAGAGAGGCAAGAGAAAACTAGATGGAGAAATGGGCAGGAGGCCAGTAATAAAGGATCTTGAGGCTTATGGTGAGGGTTTTGTTTATTCTAAGGGCAGTTGGAAGTCGTTTAAGGATTTTAAGCAGCAGATGTCATGATCAAGTTTATATTTTACACAGTTTATTTTGGCATCTGGGGAGTGGGTATAGAGGGAGAAACCCAGGACAGGGAGACCCGCAGGAGACAGGTGGTGGTGGTAAGCCAGGTATTTGGCAGTGATGGCTTAATTGAGGTAATGAGGGCAGAGACTAAGGGAGGGAGTCAGACAAAAGAGATAGGAGGTGGAATTCCTGGGCCTTGTCAGAAATAGGTGTAGGGGTGAACGAGACACCAGGTCAAGGACTGTGAGGTTTCGTCAGGTGCTGGCACTAGTCACTGACATTGGAAACAAAGATAAGGAGCAGGCTTTGGGAGGAAAATATTGAGTTTGATTTCCCATAGGTTCTGTGCGGACGTTAGGCAGTCTTATCATAGATTAGCACTGGGCTGGGCCTAATGTTCTAAGTCCCTTAGCAAAGTCCTTTGGTTCAGCAATCATATATAGTTGACATAGATTACATGCTGTATTTTATGGTCTATAGAAAAGTTTGGAACCTCAGCTTGTAATATTTTAGGAAAGGGAGAACGTTATTTTCGAATGGTCTGAATGTGTCCCACGTAGCACTTTGTGCCTTAGTTTGGCAAATGTGATTTCCTTCTTAGGCAGAAGAGCAGGGAAGTTTTCTGTGGAAAGTGTACTGGACTATTAGAAGACCTGAGTTCATATTCCACTGTCTTACCTTTGGCATTATTAGCTGTGGATTCTTTATTCTTTGGTCAGCCATTCTGTTGATTTGATCTATCAAATATGTTTAAAAATACCCACCTTGCCCATCTTCAGAGAAGTGTAGAGTCTGAATCGTCTTTGGAAGCACTGTAAAAAGTACAAAGCTTCATATACACAAATAAGACCTAGGGACTTTTTTTTCCCCCTTCTGTTCTCAGTTAGAAACCTAGAAATAGAATTGCCCTATGAGTTGATCACATCATTTGTGTTAGGTTCAAATTGTTTCAGAGTTTTATTTTGGGATCTGTTGCAACTTTGTCGTGATTAATACGTAGGTCTCTTATGATGTGATTATCTAATATATGTCAATTTTAGAATGTGCCTAAAATCTTTTTTTACAACTTTGCTAATGTAAGCTGGGTTTCTGAATTAAAACTTAAACTAATTTAACTACTCATTGTGTTAATTTTAAAGAAATACCTTAAACTTCAACTTTATATTTAACATATACAAAAACTATGGTTAGGTATAATGGATTCAGGATAAATTATTGGTAGAAAAGTGTCATTTCAACTGTGATATAATTGGAAGACTTTCAAGCTTGACATAAATGTTTAAAGTCCCATTATTATAAGTATTATTATAAGAGGTGATTATAAGTTCCCATTATTTCTCACTTCACTACCCCACTGTCCCTGTCTCAAATTTAAAGCTATTTAAGAAAAAAAGAAAGAAAAAGAACTTTTTCTTTCTTTTCTTTTTTTTAAAATTTTTATTTTTCATTAAGAGTTGACATTCAGTATTATTTTATATTAGGTTCAGGTGTATAGCATAATGGTTAAACATTTATATGATTTATGAAGCAATCCCCCCCAGTTAGTCTAGTACTCAACTGGCGCTATACATAGTTATTACAGTATTATTGACCATATTCCTAATGCTGTACTTTACATCCTGTGACTGTTTTGTAACTACCAATTTGTACGTCTTAATCCCTTCTCCTCTTTCACCCACTCCCCTAATCCCTCTTTCCATCTGGCAATCACCAGTTTTTTCTCTGTATCTATGCGTCTGTTTTTATTGTTCGTTCATTTATTTTGTTTCTCCGATTTCACATAGTATAGGTCATGACTGTAAGCTTCACTAAATCAAGTGTCATTCCTGACTGTGCTGGTCATCGAGTTTTTGTCTATATTAAGCCATTAAATTACTTTAGTGACCAGGTCTACAGTTTATAGAGACAAAGAGAATAGGTATGTGAGAATTGTTTTATTGCCAATGTTCTTTGAGAATTATTGCCAAATGATTCAGGAATAATGGGTTTTCAGTTAATCTGAAGTAAATTTCTTAGGATGGTCTGCTTTAAGTTAGTCTCAGTAGCTATTTATTTTTAGGAATTACCCAGTAATCTAGGAACCTTGGCCCAGTGTAGTTCAACTGATATAAAAAAAGATTCGGACTGGGTATGAAGAAATGAAGGTGTGTGGGTGTATGTATGTGTGGGTCTATTGTTATCCTTAGTGCATATTGTTTTCTAATTCCATTCCAACACCAATAAGAAGTCAGTAGGGTTCATTATTCTCGTGGTATATTCTTAGCTCTGCCATTCCCCATATTGATGTATTATTAAGTATAAAAATTATGAAATCCATTTCAGATATTCCTGGTTTGGGAAGATAATTATGAAGTTAGAGGTTTAGTGTTATTTAAATTCTCTTCCCTTATTTTTAAAGTGCAAATGGTAGGGAAATGTGCCATCTGGGACATTGATAAGCTGGAGCAAGGATATGTGTAGCTTAGGGACATAGATTCTTCTTTGTATCCTAGGTTGAGATTACAGCCTTACTGATGCTGAATTTGTTTCAAGAACCAGGCAAGCCTGATGTGTGTGTATAAATATTTTAAAAAGAAGACAGATTGTTTATCTTGAAAGGCCTAAGTCTAAAAGGACTGTGGTACAATAAGGAATTAAGCCTCTCAGGTCTGTTAAAACCTTGATTGGCCATGCACTATGACTGGGGCTGGGGCCGAGGAGCTATGATTCTCTGTATGGGAGTGTCCCTTCTAATAAGGGAGACCCAACAACTTAGTCAAATTTTGCCCTGTGAATGAAGGTGTGTGTGCACCCAGTGTATATGTGTTTCGTGTGCATTCTTTTCCTGCCTTTCTCTTTTATAGATAAAACACTCGTTAATTTTGGAAAGATAACCATTCTTGTATTTAAGAGACAGGTATTATTTAAAGTAAGGTATTTTTGCTGATTAGTTAAAGAATATGAATCTTTGATAACGGGTCAAAGGCAAGGACAAGAAGACCTGGACAACTGTTATTACCAGTTTTAATATTGGGGTTTTTACGACTCTTTATTTATTTATTTATTTATTTACATTTTTATTTCACTGCCATTTTTGCCTCTTATTTGGTGTTGGTATCTCATATCAAGCATATGACATATATCATGGATGTATCATCAAGGATAAGATGTAATATCAGGGAGGTTGTATCATCTACTCAGAGAAAGTACATCTGTACAGAGAAAGTACAGCTTTCTCTGTACTCCCATAATATTTCTTTCATTTAATCGATTCAGCGAATATTTGATCACCTTTAATGTGCTAGATACTTTGTCATGTGCTGGGGGAAAGCAGTGAACAAAACGGGCAAAGCCTTGGCACTCATGGAGCTTTTATTCTAATAGGGAAGGATGGACAATAAGCAAACAAATAAATATTTGATAAATCTCCTGGTGAGATGTACTAAGAAGAAAAATAAAGCCGGGTAAATGATAGAGAATAACAGCAGAGGATGGAGATGAAGTTTTATTCCTGCTATTTTACGTCAAGTAGTTAGGCAAGATTTTCTTGTTAGGTGATCTTCGAACACAGTCCTAAAAGGAATTTCCTTTCTCCACTGCAACCATGCTGGCCTTTTTTGCTGTTTCTTGTGCATCTACAGCACAAGCTTTATACTAACTTATTAACCAATTGTGTTATCAGGCAAATGGCATTACTTCTCTTAGGACTGTAGAGGATGGGTCTGGGCTGCCACTGAATTATGTAGAAGACCCTACCTAGCTGGGACTTTTGGTGAATCACTTTTAAAGTAATATGAATAATGTTTAAATACACATGATGTTTAAATGCTCTTTTTGAAGACTTAATTAATCTCCCTCGACTTATTTTGCCCCATTTGCTACTTAAAAAAAAATTAACTTGGACTATCTATAACAAAAAACTAAGTTATAATATTTTGTCAGTTAACCTATTAAAACATGATGCCCTGGGTAATATCCATAGAGAAGTATCCTCCATCACATTACTTTCGACGCAATGAAAGCTTAGAAAACTTACTGGCAAGTTGAAGCCAAATAATAGTTTTATTCAAAAGCAAGTTTAAAAACAACAAAAGACTGTTGTTTTATAAGCTCTTCTGAAAACTGTACATTTATTGAGTTTATCTAGAAGCATAGTATTTGTGTCTCCTTACCAATCTTTTTCCAAAACATTGAAAACATTTTGCACTACTCTTAGGATTGCTTATGTTTATAAAGAAAAGGCAGCAAAGACTGAATGGCTGAATAGCATCCTCTGTTGGCTTATCTCTAAAATGATAATGCAAAAAACCCCAGAAAATAAAAATAAACTATTTTTGCTGAGCATATGATTTATGTCATTGCAAAAGCACTGAGTGATTCAGTACCACATTCTCTTGGAGATGCCTCGTTGCACTGCAACAGTGTATACATACTCATGCTGGAGAGGAGAATTTCTGTTTTCCCCTTCTCTTTAGGTTATTCTGTACGTAAAGTGGATCATTTCTACCATTTCTTAAAATACATTTTTTTGCTTTCCATCTCATCTTTTATTTATGCTTTATAGATAGTGGTGTTTGGAACACATTTTTTTTTTTTTTTTTGTCATAGCCATTAGCCAATTAGTGATTATCTTTTATAGCGGGTTTTTCAAGGAGAGCAGAGATAAGTGAAATTGAGAAATAGTACTGAAACATCTTTTCTGATTGCAGCTTTCACCTCCTTTTCCACCCATCCTTTTTCCTTTTTCTGGAACTGTAGAACAGACCAAATTAGATTTCACTGAATTTTCTTTTAGCTAACTGTGCCCTCCAGTGGAGAAAACACAGGGCAGTGAAATAGCCCAGGTAATAAGCAGCACAGAGGAGAGGATGTAGCACATCCAGGTGAGAGCCAAGCTGCCTAACTATTTTCTGCATCAAAGAGAGCTTGTTTTGACCCCTCATAAACAACATTAGACTTAAGTTATCCTCTTTATGAGTTTGTTGAAGATCCAGAGAGAGATTATTAGCAGTGCTTTGACTTAATTGCCGTTAACAGTGTAGTTGATGCAGCGCTGTGCTGCGTTTTGTCCCCTTTGGAATGATATATTCGATTATGCAACATTAGGCAATCTAGTAAGAGGAGAGTAGGGAGTAATTGGAATTTTTCCCCTAGAATGAACTCGGACGATGACTTTTTTTTTTTTTTTTAAATTTTTGAAGAGACAAAAGAAAACCCCAAATTAACTTAGTGGATGTAAACAAGAATCATCCTGTGTACATTTAAAGCACTCAGAAAATTGTGAGTTAACCACTACTTCCTTATTTTCTGAACAGAAAAGGCTTCTGTCTTGTGCTGTGACTGCTGTCCTGACCATGGTCTCTTGGTAAACATGGAGCTTCATCTGTGGGAATGATGACCGCATGTGCCTGAGCCCTTGAGAGTATTACAGAGGCACATGCTCAGGACGTGGGCTGGTGCGTGTGTAGCTCTGGGCTAAGGAATGGAGCCAGGAGTCCAAGGTGCCGAATTCTCCAGAGTGATGGGCGCGTCGTGCCTGCACTGCAGGCTTCCTCTGTGTCTCTGCCCTTCCAGGGAGGGAGAACTGGATTACTCTTCAACTGGGTACTCTTCAACTGGATTACTCTTTAATTTAGAGATATTTTACATTAGAAGAATCTAATGGGTAATATCTGAGAAATAGTATAAACACAGACTTTCTTTTTCTTGACTCTTAGAAAAACCCAATCCAACTGTCCTTACAATGAATTATCATTTGAAGTTTTCTACATATTTAAGAAATATAAGCTTCCTTCTATATCTTATTTTAATGGAGTATATATTGTGTAACCCTTTTTACATTGAGAGTGATTCTTAAAATTTAGACGTATGGAAGACAATTAGAAATAAAAATATATGACTTAAAAAACCTAAAAATACTGGTTTTTAAGCCAGGATCTTTGCATAGTAAACTTTAAAAGGCATAGTGTCTTTCATTTGAACTATCTTGCAAAACAACATAAATATCTTAGAGACACTGCCAAACTGAACACATCAGAAAAAAAAGTGTACTTTTAGAGGAGAATTTTGAGGTTTTTGAGGGAAAATTGTGAATGTGATTTAAAATTTCTTAAAAATTCTTTACCTTTATCACTTATTCACTTAAATAATGAATTATTGTGTTTTAAGATCTGGTTCATTTTGGACCGTTAATAACTAACTCTAGAGGGTGCTGATGAGCACCAAACACTTCACAAAATTTATATGGAAGGTAATTTTTATTAAAATAATGTTCTTGGGTTTTAATCTAGTACCTGAACATAAATACATATTTTGCCTCCCAAGAGAACCCAAAGCAAAGATACTTAGAATTTTAAAAAAATCGGGTAGATAAATTTACGATTGTACTTTGAAATTCTTTGAAAATTCCATTGAATTTGTGCAATTTCTGTAAACCACCTTTGAATCCCACTTTTGAAATCTCGTTTGATATTTCAAAAGAAAGAACCTATTTCATGGATATAAAATACAAATCTTAGTACTGAGTAAATTTGTCATCTTTTAAATTCAGATAAGTTTGCAGGGTTATTTATTTTATCTTTAGAAAGAAACTGTTTAAAAAGTATATTCTAAAGTTAGATTTCATAGAATTAACTAACATTTAGCTAAGAGTCCCAACTAACGTACGCTTTGTATATTTTTGCAGATAGAATACTGTAAAACTGTAATATGATATATTAATTTGAAGAAAATGATCAGACTTTTAAGATGAGAAGGGCTCCTTTTACCCAAACTCCAGGTGATGTTGAAGATACACGTTAAGATAAAGATCTATGTGACAGGAAGAAAAATTTGCTAAACAAAATGAATTGTCATAAATTGGAATATCAGTCACTTCAAAAAATGAATTTTAACATAAACCTTTGTATCCTATCAACTGTTTAACATTTCTTTCAAAATATCATACCGTTTTCCTTACTGCAGGCAGATAGCCATATTGAAAGAATTCTGTAGTAATTTCATATGAAACTGCGTTTAATTCATTTCAGACAGTGTTGTTCAATAGAACTTTCCGCGATGATGGAAATATTCCATATCTGCTCTGTACAGTTTGGTAGTCACCAGCCTCATGTGGCTATTGAGCACTTAAAATGTGGCTAGTGTGACTGAGGAACTGAATTTTTAATTTTATCTAATTTTAATTTACTGTGTTGGACAGCATAGATGTAAAGTGTCTCTGCTAGGTATATCAGGGATTGAATTATGACTCAGATGGTATATATGCTTTTCCATTCAGTCCTCTGCATTTTTATAATCTTGCCTGAGATACTATGATAGGTGAACATCTTGTTTTCAGATAACCACATTTATGTGAAGAGAAGAGGAATAGTGTCCTGACAACTAAGTCGGTGAGGCTTAGAATCTGTTCAGGTCTAGAATCCTGTGATCCTTAAAACCCTCAAATTAAATTGTGTTTGCCCTTTGGGTGTGTCTCAAACCGTGAAGGTTTTCTTTTTGTGTTTTTGAGTTAAAATACAGATACATAGGATATGACGGGTGACTGCAAAACAGAGTGACTGATTATAAAACAAAACTAAAGAAACAAACCAGAACTCACATATTCCTGTCTATTCGGGAGTTGGTGTGCTTTTCTGAATGTCCTTAAATGTAGAAAGTCTTCCTACTTTGAGAGCAAATTTGAGTATCGGAAAGAGGAAATTTGTGCTCTTGTCTGGTAAATAATGATAGAAGGTTCGAATAATGTTATATAGTTTTCTAGGCAGTTGCAATTCCATCTTGGATTATTAGCTCCATTTTACAGGTGAGGGAGCCATGATTTAATCAGAGTTCTAAGACTCATTCATTCAACAGACATTTATTGTTCATTTACTGTTATATGTAGATTTCTATGTTAAGAATGGAAGAACATTTCCTTCCCTGGAGGAACTAACAATCTGGGTGATTAAACAAATAAATAAGGAATTATAATATGGTCTACCCGATAGTATGCTATATGTATGCATAGGATGCAATGGGAGAGCAGGAGAAGCACCTGGAGTGAGGTGATTGATGAGGGTATCAGGAGTCCAGGTGAAGAAGGTGGGGGAAGGGCACCAGGTAGGAGACCCAGCAGGAGCAAAGATATGCAAGTGCTAATCAAGCAGTAAATTTAGTATACCGAAGATACCTGAAAATTCAGGTACACAAAATTTGGTCCTATATCATCTTGACCTTGTTTTTTTTTTTCTGGCTCAGTCTGAAGAAGGGCCGAGCTAAAAATAGCTCCTGGTACAGTGATAAAGCATCCAAGTAACAATTTCAAGGAGAAAGTTAAAAGTAGATTTAGTTCCAGTATTTGGCAAACACTAATTCACAATATTGATGTACCAATTAGAAATCATTTTGTTTATTAAAGCAGGTCCCTACAGGCCCTTTCTTGTTCTCACTAGAACATAAGCTCCACAGGGTTTTAATTCATTGATGTTTTCCCAGGGTTTAGAACGCTGCCTGGCACATATTAGGTGCTCAGGAAATATCTGGTGAGTGAAGATATGAATCCTAGGTTATTATTCTAAAAGTCATCATGAATGTTTAAAAGTATTAAAAATTTGTTATTTCACAATTGAAAAATTCATGTTTCCATTATTCGGTCTGGCCTTTCCTCAGTGTTCAATTTCCTATTGCTATATAACAAACTCAGCGGCTTAAGAAAACAGCCCAATGTGTTATTGCTAGCAATTTGTGGATTAGGAATTTGAGCAGGGTTCCATGGAGACAGCTTTTCTCTATTCTATGTGATATTGGCTAGGGCATCTCCACTGGGGTTAGAGGGAGCCTCAGTTCTCAATGTGGACTCTCCAAGTGGTCTCATCATTCACCAGACTAGGTTGAGCTTCCTTACATGGCACTGAGATTGTTCCAAGAATGTAAAAACAGAAGTTGCAAGGTATCTTAAATAAAGCCTTGACCTGAAGTCAGACAGTGTCACTTTTGCCACATTCTATTGGCCCAAGCAAGTCACAGGACTATCCCAGAATCAAGTGGAAGGGAAAAGATGCCACCTTTTGGTGGAAGAATGGCAAATTCTCATAGCAGAGCAACATAGGTGGGAGGTATTGTTACAGCCATCTTTGGAAATGTTCTCCTACAGGCAGGTCTCTGAGCATAGCCATCCACATTTACGTGCAAAATACACTTACCTCAAAATACACTTCCTGGAAGTCTTATCCCATTATGGCATCAACTTGAGGTCCAGGATCTTATCATTTGAATGAAGTCATGATATACATGAAGTTTCTTAGGCACATCTGCTCTGGTGCAGCTTATGATCTAGAGGTCTGCAAAGTAAGAAGACAAGTTGCCACTCACTCCATCTGTCCACATCCAACATATGGTGATGAGACAGAGACAGGAAAACTACATTAGATAATCCCATTTAAAAACGGGAAGATTGGGAAGAACATAGCCATCACTGGTCCATAGCAATTCTTAATTCCTGGTGGGCACATGTCACCAGTTCTCTCATTCCACATGTAGAGGATGTTCCCTTATTCCTGTCCAGTTCTGCTCCTTGGGAGGCGATTCCTAATACGTTGTTTTCTGAGACTTAGCTCTACCTTTTGGTCTCTTGCCTTTCTCTGTTGCTTTTCTTTCTCATAAGAAATGAGTCGTGTTTGCAGCTGTGTAGCTTTTCAGCCTGCTTCCTATCTATATGAAGTTGGGATCCCCAGACACTTTTTTTTTTTTTTATTTTGAACTGTTTCTGTCTTTTTTTAGTCCAAGCTGGTAGTACTTTTAGCAGTATAATTTTCTTCAAACCTTGGAGAGTTTCCTATGAATTTTTTAGGGGGGTTGATTCCATGTCCCAAAAGCCACATCTATAATTCCTTTCCAAGACAGACTTCTCTTTGCTGTGGATCAATCAGACTGTTATAAGACAAGATCCTTAAGATTCTTAGAAGTCCCTTTGTATAGGTGAGTATTGTCTACTAGGCAATACCTTAAACCTCTCCAAGGTCTCAACAAAAGGTTTTATGGACAAACCGTTCATTTGATATTTACCGAGGCCATTTCCTAATTTGAAAGTCTTTTGCCAGTTTGAGAGACTGTCATGTGCCCTCTGTATATTTAAATTCTGCTTGAAGATTAAACAGGCCCTCTTTTAGTTTATTTCTCCCTTCTTATACTTTATCATATGCAGTTAAAAGAAGCCAGTTGGCGCTTTTAATATTCTACCGGGAAATATCTTTAGCCAGATCCACCAGTTCATTAGGTAAATACTCTCTCTTTCACATTATTACAGGCAACATTCTTGCCAAACACTCCATCACTGTATAACATGGCTTGCTCTTTCTCCTGCCTCTAATAGCAAGTTTCTCATGGCTCTTCTGGCCTTTGTTAACAATCCACTTGCCACTTTTCCAGCCTCTGCCCATTACTTGGTCCAAAACCAATGCTGCATATTTTAGGGAATTTTTTTTTTGACACCTCATTTTTAGGTATCAGTTTCTGTCTCCATTATCTATTTCTGAGAAACAAACCACCAGAAAATATAATTGTTTAAAATAACAGTCATTTCATTCCTTACAGTTTTATGGGCTGGGAGTTTGGGCAGGGCTGGCTCAGACTGCGGACCTCAGTATCATATGGAGTCAACTAATACAGCTTTGCTGGGGCAGGAGGATTCAAGATATGTCTTTACGCAGCTGGGGCCTAGTGCTGCTTTTGGAGTATTGATTGGACCAGAGGATCTAAGATGGCCTCACTCATATCTAGGGTCTCAGTTCCACATGCCCTCCTATTATTCAGTGACTTCCTTACATGACTGCAAGGCCTCCTAAGGCCTAGGTCAGAAGACACAAAGCAAGTTAGTCAAAGCAAATTATCTGTCCAAAAGGTGGGAAAATTGATCCTATCTCTTAATGGGAGGAATGGCAGATGCACATTGTAAAAGAGTATGCAGAATGGGGGGTACTTTGTGGTCATCTTTAGAATAACCTGTTACAATAAGTCTAAATTTAGGAGATTTACTATAGGCGAGAAGTTAACAAATGGTGGCCTATGTATACATCTGGCTCACACATAGTTTATTTGCCTTATACAGAGTTTTAATTAAAAAATAAAAGCACAGTAAGCTGCCAACATTAAACAGTTGGAAGATTTCATCTAGAAGGTTGTATATCTGACCGCTCTTGAAAAATAGTAAGCTATTGTAGTGGGCCTGCATTTCCACATTAGCTGGAAATTGCTTGCTTTAACTGCTTACGTTACCTGTCTGGCTTCTAAAGCTATCTGAGTTGGTACTCTCTGTTACTGTAGATGATTGATTTATTCATTAGGTGTTTTGGGGGGTATGGTGATGTGTAAGATAGGCATAAAGCTTGAATAAGTAGGGAAAGATGGGCGATAATCAACTAGACCTATAAATATAATCATAGATGGTGACTGATGGAGTAAAGCAAGGCTAGGGAGGATAGAAAGTAACTGGTATGTAAGCAGTGGACTGCTAGGGATATTCTACATAGGGTGGTCAGGGAGGCCTCTCTGATGACATGATGTTCAGTGGAGACCTTAGTGATGAGAAGGAGCCAGTCTTGTGAGGCTCTGGGGTGAGAGTGTTCTAGACAGGAGGAAAAGGAGTATAACGACCCATGGGTGGGACTAGGCTTTGTGTGTTTGAGAAAAGGCAAAGACTTTGGCTGAGCTGTGTGATGGATGGAGAGTGTAGGAGGGGAAAATGGTAGTAGAAGAGGCAGGTGTCGATGAGGCCATGAAAGATCCCATGGGACATGGAAAGAACTTTTTTATTCTGAGTAATGGGAAGTCATTGGAGGAATTAAAGAGGGGTCGTGATATGATGTCGTTGACTTTTTGTAGAGATTACTCTGGCTTCTGTATGGCAAATAGATCGTAGTGGCCATGGATGGAAGTAGGATGGACATTAACGAGCCTTGCAGTCACCTAGGGGAGATATGAATGATGGTGCCTTGAACTAGGGTGTGGTGCTTTTTATGAGAGGTGCTTGCATGTGGCATGTGTTTGAGAGAGTAGAGAAGACTTGTGGATGGATTAGATGTGTAGGAAAGACAGCAATCAAAGCTGACTTCTGGACGTTTGGCTCTATCAGCTAAATGAATGGATGGTCCCATGGGGAATGCTGATAGAGGAGCGATCCTGAAGTGGGTACCAGAAGTTTTGTTTTGACCATCGTTAAGTTTGTGATGCCTGCTATGAAAATAAGATCGATGATAAAACAAACTTTAAAAAAATGGAATTGTTTTTATCTTAACAGCTTTTTATACATTTTTTTTTTCATTAGGAAACTTTGCCATTATTTGGATTGAGATGCAAGCCGCAATGGAGGGAGCACAGGGATGTGTATTGGAAGATATATTTTTAAGTGTGTGGCTATTTACTGTGAAATGAGTGGCACAGCTGAGTAACATCAAGAATTAGGCAGTATTTGTTGTACTGTCTTGTGAAAACTTCATTGGCCCCTGAAGTGTTGATTTGTTTTTTTTTTTCTTTTCATATTTATTCTAACTGGGTGTGGTCATAAAGAATCAAGTATAATTTATTATTGACATTGGTATGAAGTTAATTCATTTTCTCTATTAAAAATGGTGGCATGACAGTATGCAAAATATTCTAGGAGAGCCTTCCAGAGGTTTGTAACTCTTAAAGTCGAAATCACCGTTGAGCTAAGACCATAACTGCATAAGGCAGGAGTAAGGGGAAGGGTTTAAGGAGTTGAAGTGCTGCTTGTGAAAGACAGTAAATTCACTTTTGCATTTGAGCTAACAACTTTTTATTGTAGAGTTCAGATGCAAAATGAGATGATAGGTTTTTTACTTCATCTCCAGAATCATTCAAAGATAACGTTTTGACTATATCTGCCACGCAAGTCAGCATGGCTTGGAAATAATTTGTTGTTTTATTTTTAAGTTGTAATTTTAGTATATTATTATGAGATGGTCATAATGCCCCACTCTATTTTACTATAATTAGGTTGAGAAGAAATAATTGTTTATGTAAGGTGAGTCAGTGGTTTTTGCTATTACCATTTATTTTACCTTTTTTAGTAAGTAAAAATCATTTACATTCACATTCAAATGTATGTTATATAGAGAACATAAATGGTTTAAAACCATGTAAAATATCTTTTCTTGCTAACAGAACATTCAGTTTTTCCTTCTCTGTGAAACCTTGAGTCAAAATGTACTAGTGAGTGCGGGTGTTTGTATTCCAGTGGTGTAGCTGAACCAGACAGGTCTGCAGCGGCAGTGGTTTATTTTTAGACACTGGGTTGCCATTTTTATCCTGCAAAAATATTCATCAGTGTCTTGCTGACAGGCCATCAGTTTTATAAATGTGTCACACAGACCAGATCTTGTTCTTTGTCTCATTTTCCCCTCCAACTCTTTTCTTTTCCCTTTGATTTGTTCATAGAACTGTTTGGAGGAGGAGAATGTTTTCATTTCAATTCATGTTTTAGATACTTCATAGATTTTCAGCATCACACAGTTCATTCACCTATCTGCAGCTGCTTACGCATCTCTACTTGTCTGTTATGGGAAACTGTTATATAGATTACTGAGCAGAAGGCAAGGAAAAGAGATACATGCATCGGAGGCTCTCTTCCTGGGTCCATTCAGTTTTTGGCTGCCTTCTCCAATATTGTGTGTGTGTGTGTGTGTGTGTGTGTGTGTGTGTGTGTGTGTGTGTATTTCCTTTTCTTACCAAACTAGGGAGGGGCTGGCATCATTTTGCATGAGCAGTAGCTGCCTAAGGGCCTAGGGATTACCCCGTGTGGTAGAAAGCCTACTAGTTTGCATTGAAAATAAATCCATCGTTATCTCTAAATACATACAACACCAATCATTTAATTTGTTAGGAGACCCTTTCCTTATTCTAGATGCTCTAGTGGCAAATATAACCACAACAGAAGGAGAATCCCTGCAATCAAGAGAAAGCAAGGGGAAACTCATAAATATAGTAAATTAATTTTTTTTTTTTAACAATGGATACTCATGTCTCATGTTTATAAAAGTTCAGATTTCCCAAGTAGGTTTGGTATCCACTCGTCCATCTCTCCAACAGCTGTTTACTGAGTAGATACTTAAGAGCCTAACATATTAATAGCTTTGGTGGATACCATGGCTTGGAAAACGGGATTCCTAAGTTGTAGAACTTACAGTTATTTTAAGGAGAGAAGACTTATGTATGGATATTTCACAGGCATGGCAGTACAGTATACTGGGTAAGAGTATAGGCACAGAAGCCAGAAATTTGTGTTCATGATTTGTGCTTGTCATTTCCTAGTTATGTTACCTTGGCAAGTTGTTTAGCTTCTCTGAGCCTCAGTTTCTTCATCTATAAAATTGGTATGTGTCTCAGAAATCACTATAGAAGTTAAAAAAGATAACGCTGGTTTAGCAATATGGAGTATCATGCCTAGAACATAGTAAGCACATAATACATACTAGTCAATTCATAATAACATAGCAATAACAGGGATAATAAATACTCTGGGTATTCTATACTGCTTTAACAGTCAGAAACATATTCACCTGTAATAAACGGAACACCTTACTACGATGGCTTAAACAGATGGGGATTTGTTTAACGAGAAGTCTGGGTAGGCCAAATTGAATGTTCATCATTCAGTAATATTTATTGAATATCTATATGCCCGGTACTATCCTAGGTACTGAGATTCATCCATAAATAAAATATAACAATCCATATCCTCATGAAACTTACATTCTAATTGGGGAGAAAGGCAAAATAAACAAAATAAAATGTAAGTTATTAGGATATTAGAAGTTAGGCCTCAGAAAAAGATTCACAAAGGAGGGCTTATTTAAATTAGGTTGTAAAAGAACAGTGGAGTTTTGGCAAACGAAGGCGCAGCAGAGGAACACGTGTAAGAGAGGGTGGTGGTGCCATCCTTAACATGCACGCTCAGCGAGAGCGCTGTTAGTCATCACTAATCACGAAGGTGAGATTTTTGTGAAATTTCTCAATAATAACAACTTCCCATGTTGTTATTATTCTGACTTTATATAACAGCTAGCTATTATATGCTTAAAAGAAATCACAATAATGGTGCTAATGTATAGTGCTTTTAATCAAGGATTATTCTAAACAATAATAATAATAAAACATAATGGCCGACACTTATATAATGCTAATTACGTGACAGGAACTATTGGAAGGATTTGTTGTCCAGATTCATATCCTAATCTCGGAGTTAAGTACCATTACGATTGCCATTTTATAGATGAGTAAATTGAGATAAGTAAATTGGACCAGGGCTATTTATCTTTCAGGACAACAAAGAGAGGTAACCAGAGAGATAGCATCTCATTCCATAGTCCAGTGGGATAGCTGATGTAGGTAAGAGTGATGCTGATGGGGTCGAAGTAGATCGAATCCCTAAAGCCCAAGCAAAGGAACAGAGGAGAAGTTGAGGGCATGAGTTGGGTCTGTGCTGGCTCATACAAACACTGCTATCCCCGATTTCTACAACTCCAATTGAGGCTTACCATTAGATGGGACGTGGTCCAGAGCTCTGTCATACTTCAGAGACAGTCTTCCCATTGCTAAGCCCCAAGCATTTACCTTGCTTAACAGGTACTATTAGAACTTTGCTTATGGAGAGAGTGTCGTCTTTTGTTTCTTTACTTGGTTTATCTCTCAAATTAAATGAAAGAGGAATTTCCCAGCTTCAGCATTGGCCTTCCAATGGACCGAGTTTCTAAGATTAATTAAGCACATTTAGGTAGTATCTGAATTGCTTTTTTTTTTTTTCCTATTATAAATATTTCAACCAGAAGGCACAATCTCTCAGGGTTTCATAGTTCAAAAAGTGACAATCACATCATGTTGCAGCTACACAAAAATAGTGCTGCAAATGGAACAGCCTCGTCCAGACCACACACATCTCTGCACAGTCTCCATGGAATCCTCACAAAGAAATATCCTCCTCCCCTGCTCCAATTAATTATTCTTGTATGTAAGCTGCTCTCCATTCCAGTATATCCAGAGTGACGAAATAGCAAAGCCAACCATGTAGCCAAAAGTCACTCCAAGCATTCGGGAGATGGGCCATAAGTGCCATGGTCTTTTCCAATCCAGTGGAATAGGAAAGGCTCCAAACCATGTTCCTACAAAACTAGAAATTGTAGTGATTTGGAGACTATTCTCACAAACAGAGGTGACTCTATTTCTACTGAAAACTCAGCCATACTTTGATGTTTGGTCCTAACAAACACAAACAAGGTACTACCTCTCACATCAGGTACAACCCACCACCCAGACCCTTGCCTGAAAGCAATTATAGAACAAAAGTTATGACATCACTTGTCTATTGAAATTTCCATATGGTTTCTTGTATACATTCTGTCCCCAGTTAGAAGCTGCCAGTCTGTCAGAATGCAGGTGTGGTCCACTCTTAAGAAAACCTGGTGTAGGAAAATATAAATTTATAAAAATAGCTAACATGGAGCACGGGGCAAGGGATGGGGTGGGAATGTTTGCATTCCAAATGATTCTTAAGGCTTCTGTTAAGTTAACTAGGGGAGTTTGCTTTACATAATGATTCAGAGAACAGATTTTATTTATACAGTATATAAATATGAGACTACAGTTATTTAAAGGGTAAACTTACTTAAATATACTTTATATTGAGGACTTGGTCATGATTCAATGTCACGTTAGTTCTCACTGAAGAGAACAATTGTGTAGTCAGCATATAACAGCACCGTGGCCTGTTAAAAGCCAAGAGGCCCACTGAAACTGGGGGTGGCCTTGTGGTCCTGTCAGAGTGAGCAGCCCTTGTCAGAAGAAGTAGATTCCATCAGACAACAAATTCAGTGTAAAATATTACCGCTATCCTCATTATTTGCATGAGATATTTCCTTAATTATTCTTAAATTATATGGTATCCCCAAGAGTAGCCCTGCAGTATTTAAATAAAATCTTAGTATAAGGCTTCAGGGAAGAAAGACCCAGTTTAGAGGGGAGTTTGTGGGATCTTTGAGTCTATTTGAGTCTTGAGCATGCTAGAGGAATAACTCGTAATTATAAGGCACTTTGCTGTTATAAATTACCCTCTTAGAATAATCAATCCACCGTCTCTTTAATGCTGAGTTTTACAATGCTGTTTTTCCAAGAACTTGGTATTATGGTAAAACAGTAGAAATCCGCAATAATCCCCCTCTCTCCACCCTTTTGGTCTTTGGTCAGTGCCGTTTCTCTGTTTCTCTCAATATACCTCTTTTGGTCTCAGGTCAGGAGAGAGGGACTGAAGCAGTGAGTGAGTGTATAGTGGGCGGTGGCTAACCAGTTCTCCAGGAGCGGTAGAATAGGTTCACTTCTTTATCTCATTTCATTTCTGGAAAGTCTGAGTTTATTAAGTGCTCTTCTATCCTAGGCTTTAAATGCTGAATTAAACAGACCATCTCACCGTGGGAATAACCAAATAGGAGCTTTCATAGTGTAATTAAGTTAACATTTACAGAACATAATTTTATTTGAATTTTAAACCTTATAAAAGAACATTGTAGGGGGTCAAATATGTGGTGACAGAAAGAAAGCTAACTATAGGAGGTGAACACACAGTGTAAATATATATATGTCTTACGGTTAAAGTGTACAGCTGAAGCTTATTGGATTTCATTAACTAATGTCACCATAAAACATTAATTAATTAAAAAATTGTATAAGAAATTATTTAATTATTATGGAAAAGTTAGAAAATGCAGCTAAGCAAAAGAAGAAAATAAAAATGACATTTAGTCCTCTATCAATTTCTTGGTCTATGTGTGACCTTTTAGACTTCTTCCAATGTACACACGAACATGCACATACATGTGTATATGTAAATCTCTTTATACAAAAGATAGCAACTGTACTTGTTCTATTGCATCTGGGGATTGGCTTATTTGTAAGCTGGATTTTTGATTAGCTTTTCTTGGCTCATCTTTAGATAAGGGTTATTACAAATTCTAACTAAGGGTATTCAGGAGAGGTAAACATTTTTAAATATAGTTGATTTTGTTCTACACAGTTTTGCTCCAATTTTTCTTCTCTTAGCAATATATTATAGATACCTTTCACTACCAATAGCTGTTCTGTTGTGCTATAATTTCTGATAGCTGCATTGTGTTTTCATTGTATTGATATAGATATCATGTATAATATATAGCATAGCTATATATAGGTATGCTATACATTACCATACATATCATGATTATATACTACATATACACTATATATATCCTTCAATTATATATTGTAACGTATTTAGTGATCCCTTATTATTGAATGGTTTCGGTTTTGCTATTGCAAAAATGCTGCGATACACCACATCTTAAAGGTCATGTTCATTCTGAAAATCTTAAAAGGAAAGGCAGTAGAGCATTAAGTTAGTAAGTGCCAGCAGATGGCATGTGACATTTAAAGAATTGGTTCAGATGTCCTTGCATCTTAAGGATCAAGGACCAATTAGGAAAAACAAGGGCTACTGTACATCTAATAGAATCTAGTAGAATACTGAAATTTATAAGTTTAGCAGTGAAGAATCCTAATTGTGAGGAATTGTGACTTTTCTCATTAAAGGTCTGTGGAAGAAAAGTTGAAAATAAAAGATTTTTTGATTCGGTTACTCATGCTCTTTCCGTCTTGAATATCTGAAGATGAACTAACTGTAAATTTATTTTATTTTAAATCACAGTTCAACTTACACTGTTTCTAAAACTTGCGGATGTGTGTGCGTGTGTGTTTGAAAATTAAAGATGAGAGAAAAGTCATTACTATGACTTTATATTCATTACAGTCATGCAATCATAGGGTCTTGGCCATACATTAAATATGTGAGTACACTAAAAGATGCTGAAACTGAGACTCAGAAATGTTAACGACTGGTTCATTTAGTTAGCAGAACCAGGACTAGAACATAGGTTTCCTGACTGCTAGTCAATTTACTGCTATTTTATGTAGAATATAATCTCTGCAACTGAGAAAAATAGTGTTGGATTACATGAAGCTCCTTTAAAAAGATTCTGTTGGAAATGTATCTCATTGAGTGTTCATTTTGAAAAGTGTGATAGTCGTTCAGTTGCTTAGCATAATTTCATTGGCAGTCTTGAGTTTTCCTAAAAAGTAGAAATAGGATCCAGCCAGATGTCTGACAGGAGGGCATTGTGCTTCCATGGTTTTTTCTCTCTAGGGATGAGGATGGGGGGCTGGGGGGAAACTGTTAGAATAGATTATTATTTTTTATTTCCTTTCTCAAATTTATTGTTGATACTAGCCCATCTTCAAGATCTACATTGTAAATAGTTGATCAAACTGTCTTTTAGGGAGGCTGTTTTGAAGTTCTTGATCAGGCCAGCCGCAGGCATTGACAGGAAGAAGCCCGTGATATCTCCTAGGTGTAAAGTACCTGCCGATGTGATGTGGTGAGGCCTGTTTGGCTGAAACATCAGCATTTAGGGAAGCGTTTAATCTTTGAAGAAGAAATTATTCACTTAGAGACTCTAGCTCAAAATATGATGTTATTGCAGCGTTATTGTGATAAACCTAGTGGCTTAAAGCAGAATAGCTTCTTAGAGGGGAGGCATTTGTTTATCGGAGTAACCAAAATCCAAGGTGTCTTTGTTTTGGAGGAATTACCCACTTCTTACTTAAAGAATATTGTTAAAAGTTTATAAACTGGATGAATTAGGTTGAAACAAGCCAAATCTACACTAGACCTTCCCTATATATTTATCTACCTTGGTGTATATAAATTTGGACCATTGAAAAGAAGTTAATTTTTGGAATTACCAAGCAGATCTCATTATGTCTTCACTTTTATCAAGCTAGAGTTATAGATTTCAAGGACACATGTGGTAGGCATTATTGACCTACTAGTGTGTTTGCATACTGTTTACAAGCTAAGGGAATGTTTGATTTAGTTATTTCATTGTATCAGCGTACAATGAAAAGGTATGTCAAAAGCTAATATTTCTTATTTTAAGCT
This sequence comes from Pteropus vampyrus, assembly GCF_000151845.1. NCBI lineage: Eukaryota > Metazoa > Chordata > Mammalia > Chiroptera > Pteropodidae > Pteropus > Pteropus vampyrus. The sequence goes on from NW_011888812.1 coordinate 7,655,367, forward strand.
ATAGGACTGTTTTAATTTGGACGTGATGTAACAACTTCTAACCTATAAGCATTTCCGAGATGTAAATTTCTTACACAGAAGTAGAGGGAATATTACGGTTTATGTTGAACATAAAACAATTGCATAGGCTGCACAGGTCTCATTTGAATGTTAACTACTCAACATGAAGGAGAAAATAAAGCCAGGTTTACACTGCATATCAGAGATAAGAATCTTATAACTCTACCATCAACTCTTTTTTCCTTGCTATATTTTATGACCTAATTAATCATTAGGATTAAGAACCATATAACAAGTCGGGGAACTTTGGTTCTGTTTCTTTGCTTCCAGTATTTTGAACTTGTGTACATGATTTAGCCTCTACTAATAGTGGGGGGTTTGACATCCTAGAGGCCACACAGTCAGCCAGGCTTACTGGTTGTTGTGGTCTGTAAAGCTTAGAAGTTCAGGTTATTGAAAGGTGGCTAATGTGGGTGGGGAGTAAAGAGAAATGTCATTCTCAATATGAGGAGTGACGTAGGCACAACATGAAGCTGATTTCCTGGCATGTTATATTTGGGAAACACCAGATAGACTGCTTGGCTGAGGTTAGGCTGGTTAAGAAATAGTGAAAAATAAAGTTGGATTCTGCATTATCAGGTTGATGCGCAAGGAACTCTGCAGTATTTGTATATGCATCACGCATTATTGCTAAATGTGACCGTTACAGGTAGTTCCAAGTTTATAAGTTAGTGTTCTATTGTGTGGTGAGTTCACATTCTGATGATTAGATTTAAGATGATGTGACCATGGGCAAGTCACGTAAGCTCTCTGAGATTTGTAAAATTAGATACTATAGTAATCTTATTATGTATAACCCTCATATAGTTGCTGGGACAGTTGCTAATTGTACCTAATAGAGTGTTGGGAAATTAAAACAGATAGTCTCTGTTTGCGACTGTGTTTGGCACATATTAGGTACCCAATAAATTTGAGACACGTAAAGGTGCTGTTCTGCCTGTAGGAACAAGCCAAACCTAGATTCCTCTGTATTCTGTCGTGTAAATTGAATGATGTAGGGATTAGAGTTTTACTCCCTGAATTCAAGGACGATGCAGTGAAAGAAATAGCAATTTCTTTTCCTTTCTTGATCTAGCACTTGCTTAAAAGCTAGTCTTCATTAACTTTTTTTGTAGAGAATTTTTTTCATGAAGGTAAAATTCTCATAACATAAAGTTAACCATTAGCCATTTTAAAATGTACAGTTACGCGGGATTTAGGATATCCACAGTGCTGTACATTCACATTCACCATCATTTCTGTCTAGTTCTGAGACATTTTTATCACCCCAAAAGGAAAAACCATACTCATTAAGTAGTTACTCTTAGCCCCTGGCAACCACTAATCTTTCTCTGCGGATTTACTTATTCTATTTTTTCATGTGCCTGTTGGCCATTTGTATACCTTATTTGGACAAATATCTTTGTAAGTCTTTTGCCCATTTTAATAATTGGGTTGTCTTTTTGTTCTTGAGTTGTATGTAGGTGTTCTTCATATATTCTGGATATTGGACCCTTATTAAATATATGATTTTCAAGTATTTTCTCCTATTACTTGGTTTTTCTGTTCACTTTCTTGATATTGTCTTTTGATGAACAAAAATTTTATTTTTAATGAAGTTCAACTTAACCTGTTTTTTCTTTTGTTGCATGTAGTTTTGGTGTCATCTCTAACCATGATAGCTTTAAAATTTTCCTTTCTATACCCCTTCCACTTTCTATTGCTAACTCCTGTCAATTGCTGACATTTATCGAGCA
>NW_011888812.1:7657212-7688192 GCF_000151845.1 Pteropus vampyrus
GATGCAGTGAAAGAAATAGCAATTTCTTTTCCTTTCTTGATCTAGCACTTGCTTAAAAGCTAGTCTTCATTAACTTTTTTTGTAGAGAATTTTTTTCATGAAGGTAAAATTCTCATAACATAAAGTTAACCATTAGCCATTTTAAAATGTACAGTTACGCGGGATTTAGGATATCCACAGCGCTGTACATTCACATTCACCATCATTTCTGTCTAGTTCTGAGACATTTTTATCACCCCAAAAGGAAAAACCATACTCATTAAGTAGTTACTCTTAGCCCCTGGCAACCACTAATCTTTCTCTGCGGATTTACTTATTCTATTTTTTCATGTGCCTGTTGGCCATTTGTATACCTTATTTGGACAAATATCTTTGTAAGTCTTTTGCCCATTTTAATAATTGGGTTGTCTTTTTGTTCTTGAGTTGTATGTAGGTGTTCTTCATATATTCTGGATATTGGACCCTTATTAAATATATGATTTTCAAGTATTTTCTCCTATTATTTGGTTTTTCTGTTCACTTTCTTGATATTGTCTTTTGATGAACAAAAATTTTATTTTTAATGAAGTTCAACTTAACCTGTTTTTTCTTTTGTTGCATGTAGTTTTGGTGTCATCTCTAACCATGATAGCTTTAAAATTTTCCTTTCTATACCCCTTCCACTTTCTATTGCTAACTCCTGTCAATTGCTGACATTTATCGAGCATATACTGTGTGCCAAGTCCCATGCTATTCTCAAACAATCCAGTATGGTGGGTACCATTATTAACATTTTATTGAATCTTTACAAAAACTCTGTGAGACAGATAGTATTGTCTTCACTTTAACAAATAGAGAAACTGAGACAATAGAGGTTAACTAGCTTCTGATGATGGCAGAATTGGCATTTGAACCTGAACTGGAGCCTTGTTGGTCTGATTTTAGGGGCCATGTTCTGAACCACTTCATTTACTCTCTGAACTAAAATAGTGAAAGCATAACATCTTTCCATTGTGGTGTTTTACTAGGCCTGTGATCCAGAAGTAGTAGCTTCTTTATTCCCAGAATTCCTACTCCCATGAAGCCCCTTCCATGTTACCCCCGCTTTTTGGATATTCCCAAAGGGAGCCACATAGCCGTTTGAATCCACTAAATCACACTGAGGTACAAGATTGATAGCTTTTTTAATTCTTATACAAGGGTTGCATTTTTAAAGAGGATGTGGCATTAACTGAAACGACTCATTATCTGGAAAGGTTTTCAGTTAACCAAGTAAAGTGAAAAAATCAGGGAGAAGGTATTTTAGGATTTTGGTGCCACCAGAAGGCATTACACCTCCTTGCCTGCAGGTGGGCCCTGGGGATTAGGTACCTGTCTTTACTTGATCCTGCTTTTCACAGTTTCTTCTTTTTCTCTGTTCTGAACCTATAGGTCGTTTTCGATTTTGTTCTTCTCTTTGTTAGTTTTTAAAGTGGCATGCTATAACTGTCTGCAGTGTTTGATCAAGTCAAGAGAAGAGGAGGGAAGGCTGAGAGGGCTGATCACTTGGGAACCTGAGAAGACTGAGTGAGAGAAGGGGCCTCTTGTGGGACAGACATTTGTAAGCTGGGCATCTTCTTTCCATAGTAATGTACTGTGCGGACAAAAGCATGTGTACTTTTCCAAACTATGAGGTTGTAAGATATGCCCACAATATCTGAGTTTATGCATAATCTGATTTTTTTCTGTAAAATTGCTTTTTATTAAAACACGATTAGGAGAATAAGTTATAGTTACCTTTATTTTGCATCACTTTCACTGCTTCTCTAATAAAAATGCGAGAAGTTGCTGCTGTTTTATTAACTTGCGGCCTGCATTCTTCTCTTTGTTCTTTGTTAAATATGAGCTGGCATGTGTTAGACTACGTTAGCATTCGCTCTTTGGGACTTCAGTGGTTTCTAAATTCAGCACCGCTAAGCCTGTTCCCTGTTCGCTTGAATCAATTGAGACTGCTATTTTTAGCAACAAAAGGGAATTGAAATAGCAATTTTCTTCCCATGTAATAGATCCCCAAGAGGAATACTGATGCAAGCTCTCTGTCATTTTCTATTCTCTCTGCCCTCCCGCCCCCCCCAAAAGCACTCAGAGGAAAGGCAGTTGTCATGGTTTGCAGCAGTATTAATCTTTAATCAATCGAGTGTTTTCTGCATTCAGGTGTTCAGGGGGAAAAAAGGGGCCACAGAAGAAACCTGCCTGGAATAACTAAGCTCTTATGCATGGGCTCTGCAGTCAGAATTTGGTGGGTAGTGGCAAGGAATAGACAGAAGAGCTAAAAATAGCATGTTTGCTTCCAGTGTTCCTCTAGTCTGTTTTTGATGTTTGATTTTGATAAGGTTGATTGGGTATTTACTAAAAATATCTGTTCCTAGCAAGTTGAGGACAAAAAGAGGTAGAATATTTTTAACCTACACAAACTAAAGTATTTTTGTTGACTGTATAAAATCTGGAAGCCCAGTGCTGGTCAGACGCCAGTATTTTATATAATCTGTAACAAGCTAGACACTTCTGGGTGCCAAGTTGGGATATTCTTTATAGTTGTCAGTTTCCATCTTCTCAAAGGCTTGCAAATTTGGGATCTAGTGTTGTATTTATATATGAAGACATAAGCCGTTTTTATTTCCTCTTCCCCTCCCCTTCTTTCTTCTACCTCACTTCTGTCCCTGGCCATCATATGTTCTCCCACAACCCTTAGAGTGTGGGTAGTACCTGAGGCTATTGGGTTATGCATGATATCTGTAGCTTTTTTCTGTGTATTGTTGAAAACTACCTTAACTTATCTACTTAACTCCATAGCAAAATGGGATCTGATAACACTCAGTGTTCTTAAAGAAGCAAATCTTAATGACAAGAACAGTGAACTGTCACTACTTTGATAATTTGGCATGCTTTGTTAAGCCAAAATGGTTCACCATGTGAGAGAGAACACACGTGGGTGTGCGCGAACTCACATATACACACACACATATACCAGAGTCATCAGTATTTTTTTGAAATGTGTATATTCTATCCCCAAACTCTAGGTATGCTGTATAGAATGACTTTATTGTAGTTTACTTCTTATTTTCTTAAGAGATTTTTAAGCCTGTAATCTGAGAAATCTGATATTGCCATGAATTCATTACTGCTATCATATACAGGATTTTCTTGTTCCACAGATGTAGAGAATAAATAAAGTAATCTAGGTACAAAAGGCTCTGTAAGTAGATAAATGAACAGCAGATATGTTGAGTGTAAAGTAGTATCCTTAAAAAGGGAAGAACTTTGAGAAACCAGGTTCTCAGGGAAAGTCTTAAGTTGTTGGTTTTGCAGTTTGTAAGACCAACTAAATGGTGAGTGTCATTCATGCTTTCAGCAAATGTCTGCTGAGCACCTACCTCATGCATGTCACATAGCAAGAAGCCTGGAACCTGATAGAAGAATTAAGGCGTATACACATAAGGAAATACAATTCAGGGCAGAGAGTGGTAAGTGCCAGAGGAAGAATTCTTGTGAAGAGCTGTGGAGTTCAGGGGAGAGAAGGTTCCTTTTGTTTGAAGTGATCTGGAACAGTGGAGTTCGAACAAGGCTGTGAAGGAGAGGATATGAGGTTCTGGGGAGCTTGGAGAGAACAGAAAAATGTATCACAAATAGAAGGAGAAGGAGAGAATTGGAAACATTAGAAAATATTTATTCTTTCTGTGTGAAACATTAATGAATCAGTAGCAGAAATGTAGTGTAAAATTTGGGGTCCCCATGCCTCCAAAATACTCAGGAAATGAACAGTTACAGAAATGTGCAGTTGAATTGATCACAAGATTGGATGAGCTTTCAAGTCATGCTTACTATAATATAGGTGGGTTCTACCACAAATGGTTAAATCCATAAGTTAATGTTTCTTATAAACAACAATAAAAACACATGGGTTACCTTTGGAAGAATCAGTTTATTTTGAAAACTGGTAAATAAAGGAGGAAAAAACCAAACATTTATCTTGTGCTTCTATGCAAACTATATCATTGTAACCAAATAACTAAGAAGGAGTCATTTCTCTATGGAAATATTCTAACTAATAAATGAAGATGAAATGATAGAATTTAAAGATCACCATTTTGCAACCTCTAATGAAGTACTGTATCATCAGTGGCAGCTAATAAAACAGAAAGATAACCAGAAGTATGCTACCAGTGCAGATATGCAATATTACTTATAAAGCATTCTTACCAGAAATCAAATCCAAATTTCATCAAGCATCTATAGCCAACCACCAGGGGACAGAAGAACATGTTAAATGACATCATGAGAATGCAATCAACAAATCAGGCTGGGAAAATTTAAACATATGACCCATTATCTTCAACAAATAAGGAGAGGGGAAGAGAGAGATGGAGATTAAATAAATAGATATAGATAGACAGGTAGGTGGATAGATAGAACCTGGAGATCAAAAGAGATTTAATAGACATTAACCAATTTTAAGTATGGAACTTACCGAATCCTGATTTGACCAAATTATTAGAAGTTTTTTGAGACATTTTGGGAAATGTCTATACTAGTGAGATATTGGATGTCAAGGAATTATTATTTACATTTTAGGAATGTGTTAATAGTATTGTTATTTTTAATAACATACATACTGAAATACTTTAGAATGAAATGATGTTTGGGATTCATTTCAAAATAATCTGAAGTAGGAGGAAACTGGTGGGGGTATCTATGAAGCCAGGTTACGCTCAAGTTCATGATGGGTGAAGCTGGGAAAGGGGTACATGGGAGTTTGTTACACTGTTCTCTTTAATTTTGGGTATATTTGATTTTGTTTCATTCTAAAAAGTTTTTTGAAACTGTAAAGATGAAGGCCGAGCTGGAACGTGATGAAAATCCATGAGATTTTGAATGACATGGCTAGGAAGAATATGAATGTGTTCGACATATTTCCGAATAGTAAAAGTGGAGCCATTTTGTGTAATTTGAAAGAAGTGGTTTTAGGACAAATGCAAGAAAATCCTACTTTACACCATAACTCATTTTTCATAATCTGTAAATGATTTGGAAAAACTAATAGTCAGAGAAGTTTGGGGAGTATCCCTAACCTTTTGGAACAGACAGCCATGCTCTGAATTTGTAACAAACATGATGTCAGCATTTCAGAGATAAGATGCTATGGTGTAGACTGACCCATTATAATTTTCAGATGTTTCTGCTGCCCGTGTTTTTTGGAGAGAGCAGAAAAATTTATCATAAATAGAAGGAAAATGAGAGAATTGGAAACATTAGAAAATATTTATCCTTTATGTAGGAAACATTAGTGAATCAGTAGCAGGAATATAGTGTAAAATTTGGGTCCATATGTCTCCAAAATACTCAGGAAAAGAAAAGTTACAGAAATGTGCAATTGAATAAGAGAAATATGCTTTACCATTGAAGAAATCGGTCTTATTCAATTTTTTACTATGCATAATTTAAAAAATTAGTTTATTGAGGTATAACGGATACAGTGTATACTTAAGTATACAGCTCAATAAATTTTTACGCAAACATATGCACACAATATAGAATATTTCCTTTACCTCAGAACTTCCCTTACTGTCCCTCCCCTGTCATCTCCCTCCTTACCCAGAGGTAACCAGCATTCTGAGTTCTGTCATTATAGATTGGTTTTGTCTTTTTTTTAAACCTTCATAAATGGAATCATAACAGTTGTGCACTTTTATGTCAGGTTTTTTTCATTCAACATAATATTTGGGATATTTGTCCATATTTTACAGATATTATTAGTTTGTTCTTTTTTGATTTGATTAGTATTCCATTGTATGATTATACTTCAATTTACGTACTAATTCTCCTGCAATTTAATATCTGGACATGTTTATCTACTACGCATAAATAAAGCTATCGTGAACATTCTTTTGGTAGATGTGATGCATTCATACCTCTTGGGAATTGCTAGGTCGTAGGGTAGGCATATGTTTAATTCTGAACATAATGCCAAATAGTTTTTCCAGAATGATAGCATTTTGGAAACACAGTGCCACCAGCAGTGTATGAAAGTTCCAGTTGCTTCAACACTTGGTTTTGCAGTCTTTTTAAGTCTTAGCCATTATAGTATATTTTCAGTCCTAAATTTGAACCTATATTGCTCCATCTTTTACATCAAAGTATCACACAAGTCCTCTTGTGTATAATTGGTGGATCCTAACTGTGTATGATCAGTTCTTCATTGTATTTCTTAAACTAAACTGTTACTTTTTTTTTTCTTTTCTCAGTTGTCACAGGGAGTACTGATGGAATTGGAAAATCATATGCAAAAGAGGTAGGTAATTTTCAAGACCTTCCTTTTCGATATTAAAAATATAAGAAGAAAATGAGTATAAAACTTTCCTGGTAAGTTGGAATTGTGAAAAATTTAGTGTAATTTTATTTTATATTGTGTAAATATGGACAGTTCTCGGTTTTTAAAGTTAATTATTTTGAAAACTGTTTTCCAAAGGGTGGATATGTTATTATATAGTGGTTACATTTTCAGGCTAGTCCATGGTTTCTACACAAGAAGGACTGATTGACAGAAAGAGATTGACAGATACAGGCAAAGGATTCAAGTTCTCTGTAATGTAATTAAAGGGGATAGGAAACCGTAACAGTTTAAAAACCATCATCAGAATCAATTTGGAGGAACTTCCTTTCCTCTGTGCTGCTTCCCTTGTGTTCGAGCATAAGCCTAATAAAATTTAGGAATTAAAAAATAATAATAAGTAAATAAAAACCATCATACAAAGCAGGCACTTGGCAGAACTCTTGAGGCAAGTTTCCTTGTCTTCCACTTCTGCAAAGGCAACTGTATAGCCTGTGACACTGCCCCATGGTGATGAAGATCCTGGCAGACCCTCCAAATCTCTCATTTGTCATTCCCAAAGGTTTTTTAATTTTTAAATTTTTATTAAATTTAAATTTATTTTGAATATCAAGACTACAGAAAAGTTTCAAGAAGAATAAAATGAATACCCCTTATATCCTTTACTGGGATTCACTAATTGTTAACATGTTGCCACGTTTTACTTTCTTTATTATTATAATTATAATTTGGCTGGATCATTTGTGAGTTACAGAAATCATAACAATTCACCCCTAAATATTTTAGCATGAATCTTCTAAAAATTAGAACATTTGCCCTTAAAACCACAATGTAGTAGTCGATTCAATACTATTTACAACATACAGCCCTTATGCAAGTTGCCCAATTGTACCAATAACCTCCTTATAGATCTTTATTTGTTGTTCCAAGATCCAGTTGAGTTGTCATGTCTGACTGGAAGAGTTCCCTAGACATTTTTTTTTCTTTTATAACAGTGACATTTTTGAAAACTCTAGGCCAGCTGTTTTGTAAAAGATTTCTCACTGTGGATTTGTCTGATTATTTCCTCATGATTAGATTCAGGTTAAACATTTTTTTTTTTTTTTTTTTAATTAGGAATGCTACACAGATGTTATTGTATCCTTCTGACTGTATCTTACCAGGAGGCACAAGAAGTCCGCTTGTACCATTATTGATTATGTTTAGATAAATCATTTATTAAAATGCTACTCCCCATAATTCTGCATTATAAAGGTACCTTCCCTCTGAGTAATTAATAAGGAATATGTGAGATGATACTTTGAGACTATATGAATATCCTATTTCCCAATAATTTTTCACGCAGTGGCTTTAACATTCATTGACAATCTTAGCCTTAAAAATAAGTTATTACCGTGGTGGTTTAAAAATGGTGATTTTCTAATGATATCTTTCCTTCTATATTTATTAGATGCTGTTTTTCTGTAAATAAGAGCTTTTACTTATCGTTCCTTCATGTTAATTAAAAAAAAATTATCAGTGTGCATTCATGGGTTATTTAGTGGTTTTACAGCAGATTAATTTAGCACATTATTACCAACCTTTGTTCTTTTTGTTTGAAAAATGTCCAATATTTTCTCATTTGCAATATCACTCACTACTTAATAAAAATTGACTTTAAGACTGGAATATTAGTTTACTAAATCACTTATAGTTCATAGTAGCTAATTTATTGCTCATTTATATACTATCTGAAATAGTTCACGAAAATGTTTCGTTTATATCAGTGTTTTTTTCCTCTGCCTCTATATTTATATGTCTCTGGAGTAGAAACCAAATTCCTGTAAATCTTAAACATTCTATGCAACACTTACGCAGTGCTAGATAAGTGCATAGAAGGCGCTCCTCAGGAAATTCTTTATTAATTTATCTAATTAACTATATTAGTTTGTCTTTGTTGTTCCTAAAGTATAATGCTTAAATAAAAAATTTTAAATTTATTCTATTTTGGGAGTTCCTAACATTTTAACTATAGTTTTCTTTGCTAGCCCTCTGGTCTTCATGTATGCAGTCTGAACATACACTTTTAAAGCCAATTTTTAAATTATAGAAGTAGTAGATAATTATGATTTTAAAAACTCAAACAGTGTAGATTGGTACAAAATGAAAAGTAATGGTCTTTCTTCTCCTAAAACCCTTTGACACTTGTATACTAGCTTGATTTAGGAAGATAACCCTTTGGGGAATCCTTTTGTAAAGTCTTCATTTTGGATTGCCCATTCATTACACTTGGGTTTTTTTTTTTTTTTTAATTTGAATTATCATATGGTGAGGTTTTCTTCAAATGAGTATATATCTAATTTCTGTTTTCAAATGAAGTGCACAGGTGTGATTCAAGTGTCTGGTGTCTCTTACTGTTTCAGTTAGCAAAGCGTGGCATGAAGATTGTCCTTATCAGCAGGTCACAGGATAAACTGAACCAGGTTTCCAGTGAAATAAGTAAGTTCTCACACCAAACCTCCCCTCCCCTCACGATTACAAAAGGAACATGACTAATCTAAGTTTAATGTTTTCATGCAGATATCTAGCACTGACATATTTATAGTTCAGAAAGCGTTTTTTTCATGCTGTTAACGGGATGTTTTAAAGATGGATCATTAATTTTTTCAAATTAATATGGGGCTTTTGTAATTTGCTTACAATATCTTTTACTGACTCATTTAGTTTCTATTGTCAGGAGTCAACAATTATTTTATCATGTTCTACTTAGAACATTTTTTGTCTATTTAAATCTTGTGTGTGTGTTTTTTTTAATTAGAAGTTTAATAAAGTTACTATTAATTGAATCAGGACACACCAAAGTGGCATTCCGAACGTTTTTTTAATGAAAACAGATGGTAAATTTATAGAAATTACAGGTTAGAATATAACAAATACAAAATCTATCTAGATAACAGTTGAAAAAGTAACAAAAGTAAATATGATTCAAGTTGCTGAAGAACCCGCATTCTGATAATTACACACAGCTTTCAACAAAGCACAAGTAAACCCTGACCCTGGTCAGGAACTATTTAAGACCACAACATATTCAATGATTCTAGTGATATAAAGATTCTAACACTTTTAAGCATTGATGTCAAGAGACATCCTGTAACAGGTTCACTATGTAAAACTCAAACGAGAATATGCAAATGTTCTTTGCAAACTGTAAGGTGCTGTGCAGATGTTGTTAGCTATTGCTATTATTTTAGATTTCTCTAAATTTGAGAAAAAGGAAGATTTGTCTGTGTAACTGACATATCTTATGTGGTTTTTTTTTTACTTTGACTTCATTGTCTTTAAAGTTTATATCATGATTGAGGGGAAAATAGGAAAGTTAGCATATATACATGTGACAGGGAAACTGTTTTGAATTTTCTTCTTAGCTGTGCTTGAGACCTGAATTGTAATGTGGCAAAGACTCTTAACCGACATCTAATTAACCAACCAGATAGATAGACCTGTGCTATCCCTTTCCTTGGTAAAACTGACCTATGTTCCCAGCATTCTATTTGTGGCCAGGAGATTTCTCAGTTTGATGCTCGTGCACTTTACACCACAAATCAACTTGTTTGCTTATTAAGAGTCAATTGTGTTTGTTCCCAAACTCACTTATGCTGGGTGCATTTGCTATTGAATAATCTGTAAACTGATGCAATATTAGTGTAAAAAGAATTGTTTCTATGAAAATGAAGTGGAATGCTCTGAAAAAGTGATAAAAGCGAGTTCTTTTGGAAATTGGCTGTCAGATTCAGGAGGGAACAAGACAGGTGTAATATATTGGAAAAAATGATTAAAAGTAAGAATAAAATTGCTCTTTGATTGTTTCATATGTGTTGAAGTCTTTGCTGCATTTTAAAAGAACTGGAACTGCAATCATAAATGATGTGTTCTGGATGTGTTTTATGCAAGAAAGATAGGAATTCCAGTCAGCATGTCTGAACTCAAACTAAAGGCCTTAGCTGTACACAGGGGGTTGGTAAATGAATTATACATAGTTTAAATTAAAATAGATGGTTACACTGTGTGTTTATCATTTTCTAGGATTCCTTGCTTTAACTGACTTCTCTAAGTAGCCAACCAACAAACTGCCCTAATTCAGATGAGAGAGGATTTCTACTGTTTTTTATTATTATTTTTGCCAGCTTTATTGAGATATGATTGACATAAAATTATGTAAGTTTAAGGTTTACAATGTACTGCATTTTATTATTTACATTACCATGTACTACTAACACTTATGTAGTGCTTTATTTATTCCCTCATACGTATTATCTCCTTGACCCTTCAGACATCCTTGTGAGGTATATATTTTTGTTATAATCTTTTCCAGATCATAGCTGGTCCTACTGGACGGATTACATATAGATGCACTTTATTTTTAGGCAAAAAAGAGATCTTTATAGATTCCTAATATTAGTGTGTTAAATCTTTATAACCCTGCCAAGAGCACAGATCTTTACAAAGGTAAGCATATCGATATACAACAAATCTTTGGCATTTAAGGATTTTAACTTTCAAGGTTTCAACTATGTGAATGCAACCCTGAAGGTCTGAGACACAGTATTTTGCAATTTTGCTGAGGTGTGAATTTGAATTAAGCTGTGACACTAATGAGCCTGAAGTGTAGTTACTTAGACAGTAGGTGAACTTAGCATACTGCCTGGATCTTAATATCATTTCTTTCTTAGTTACTTGTAGTCGTGTGTATAATAACTCTTATGCTGATAAAAATGTGTATGCGTGCGCGTGCGTGCGTGCGTGTATGTGTGTCTGTGTGTAAAATTAGCTGTTAATGAAGGCATCTACTAGTTGCCAGAAGTAAAGGTTCATATGCAGAAAATAGAAGCTTTTGATTAAATGGAACATTGTATTTTGAAATGCTGTGATATGAATGAAACTACCATCTGCTCAATACAGAAACAAGAAAAGTTACCTCATGACACTCAGCAAGTGCTCCAGCCTGAACAAAAATTGCTTAACGAGTCAGAAGATATACTTTAATGATATTTGAAAATTTGATTAACTTATGATATAAAGTGACATGTGACTGTAGGCAGAAATGCAATTCTGGAGTAAGAAAGGAGGATCCTGTTCAAACATTTTCATGGCGGAACAGATGGTGAAGGCATTGAATTGACCTTTATTGTGAGGGAAGTGTTTTTTCCTTGTTAAAACTTTTGAAAAATATTTTTCTGAGAATAATATAAATTTAATGTAAGAGGTGATATCAGCAGACCAGGTCGTCCATTCTAAGCTGAAGAAATACACAGAGATTTTTAAGTTTGGACAAGTTTTCAACTCAGATGTAAATCATTTGTTAAGGAGGATAATGTTTTCATGAACCTATCAATTCCAGGGCAAGAAAGGACCAGAATTTCATGTTGATGAAAATAAAGTAACTGTTTATACATTCAGCACGTCTTTATTGAGTGCATGTGTACCAGGTACTGTGCCAGGCAGTCAACATACAGTGGTGAGCGAGGTAGATGCAGCCCTCTCTCTCACCGAATTTATATGCCAGTGGAGGAAACAGAGAAGAAACAAAGAACAAAAACAAACAAAACAAAAAACCACGCCAATAAATTAAGTAGTTGCATTTCGTAGTAAGTACCATGAAGGAAACAAAAAGGGAGCTAGGGAGAGAAAATGGAGGGTTTCTTATTGTGTAGCAGCACGGCGAATGTTATCACTGGCAGTGTGTTAAAGGACCAGACTAATAACCTCTTGCCCATATAATGGCACTCTAATTATGAAGCCAGAATCTTGGTGAAGGGAACATCCACTGGGCCCTCTTGGGGTGTGGTGGTGGAGGGGCTGTGTGTGCAAGTGGCGTGTGATAAACACACTCCAGCATTCCTATCTCCTTAAGCCCTTGGATCCCTGCTTCTACGTTGTGCCACGGAAGTTGTGGCCTCCTAGTCTCATTAAATGTAGGCTGTCATGGAGGCCAAGTTTCAGTCAGCCACCAAGTTAACTCAGAGCTCCTTTAAGCTAACCATGGAATCCTGTCTCTGGTAAGTGACTCATTAAAAAAAAGTCTCAATCTGGTGTTATCTTCTGTTTTCCTTGGTCTAACATTTTTTAGAATCCGTTCTCACACAGATTTCCTGGGTTTCTACCAATACAAAGTTGCAAAATTTTAGTTATTTTTGTGTGTAAGCTATTTGTGGATCAGACTTTGTGCTTGTTCCCCAGAGAATGCTGTGAGCAAACCTGTTGTAGGTGGCAGTAAGGAGTGGTCCAGTTGGGTCTTGAGAAGAAGAGGAATTCTCTTGTAAGGAAACCGCTTTGAGAGATATGGTGAGGTTATTACAGGTGCTTCAAACCAGGGAAAGCTAATCTCTTCAGACATAGGAGAGCAAGATATGTATTTCCACTGGCAAGGGGAGTTCAGAGTAGTTTGGGGGTTCAAGATGCTCAGCTTTAGTGGAGTCCACACAAATACCCCAAGTCTCAGGGTCTCACTCTTTCTCATTCAGTGCTTTCACATTCATGCATGAAACATGGTGAGTCTGTGGAATTCAACTTACATTGTAATTTCCCAACTGGCGCAGTTAAATCTGATGTTAGCAAAGTGGGCTCTGTGACTATAAGACATAAAAGTTTTTATTAGGGCTGCCATAGAAATTGTCTAGTTCTCTGATCATAAATGTGAATTGAAACTTTAAAGACCCAAGCTTGTCATTTTCTTTTGGTAAGTGCTCCAGTGCAGTCTTAGTACTCATCATTTCTGCCAAACTCAAATGTAGCTAGCTTTTGGTCTCTTAAGGCTCTTCCTTAATAAATACTTCATTATAATCAGCAACCAGCGTTTATTTGATCAGTGGCGATGCTACTGAAGCATGGATCAAACCAAACCAATGCAAAAGTCCTTCGAGGTCTATTTTTTTGGGATCCTACTCCTGATACCAATTTCTGTATCAGGCAGAGTTCAGTTAGGAAATAAGACTAGCAAGGTAGTTTAACTAGTCTAACTTGTCTCTTCTAGTCCAGCTCTTAAACTCACTCCAGTGGTTAAACTTATCCCTCCTTCTTCTCATCTGATGGAAATAAGAAGAAAGGAGATTGAAAAGGAAACAGGTGCCAACTGAAGAAAAATAGGGGACTTCTTGGGTCCTTTCACCTTCAACTCTCCACTGTCATTATACAAACTTGGTGATTCGCTCTCTTTAGAAGCAATTCCTTGTGAATGTGGAGGACAGCCTACTCATCAAAGTTCTTTAAAAAAAATTTAAAATGGTTTTATATAATTTAGTAGGGAACTAAATGTTTCGCCAACAGCGGATAAGTACTTTCTCAGAATTGACCGCTTTAATGAAATTACAGTTCTTTGTGAGGATACCTGTCACCTGTTGAATTCAGACCAGCTGAAATTCATCACGCATATAATAAGCTTATTATCATTGTTAGCCAGGATTATTAATATTTTAAGTATTTTTTTCAATATTGATTTGTCAAAGAAAAACCCTTAGATAATCTTTGAACTCTGAGCTCAATTTTGACTCCCAGTGAAGCACAGTGAGAAGGAGGCTAGCTTTCAGAACAGCCCGTTAGTTTGCAGAGTATAGAGATGGTGATATGTACAGTTTATGTTATTATGTGGTAAATCTAATTATATACAGTTTCAACAGATTTGATATTTAAAAATATACATTTCTGTCTTTGATTTAAAAAACCAAACATGATGTTTCTCTTTTTTTGTAACTTATCTCATGTGCGAAGCCCTGTAATTTCACAGCTTTCTCTCTTGAAATACAAAGCTTTTAGAAATGTAAATTTTACTGGTTTATAGTCAACAGAGGAATAGAATAAGGTGAAAAATATCAGTTTCACTTTTTCAGTCTTTACCTATGATCAAAACTGTGCAATTCTGGAACGGATTTGAACAAGTGAGTTTGTTCCACAATTTTCTGGTGCACTATCAGTGTCATTTATCCGATGTTTTGTTATACTTAGCCTATTTCATTTGTCTAAGGACAATGAGGTATTAATGAACACATGAGGACCTTTTTGTTTTATGTTTAATAACAAGATAACCACATGATGGTAGGATTAGAGAGTTAATCTTCTGCAGCTCCTGGAGTCGTGTATATTTTTCTGTCACTTCTGTAGTACCAGAAATCTTTTTATAGCCCTTAGAGTTCACATAATTCAAGGTCAGGAACCCCCAGGAACCAGGAGCCATTTTTTTTTTTTTTTGCTTCTGCTGGTTTCACCCGTAGTACCTGACACTGTAGCGTTCTCCTTTTACTCCAAGATTCCCAAATTTGTCCATGTTCCTAACCTAAAGAATGTCACTTTACTATCTATAAAACTGACACATCAGGAGAGTTTCCTGGGAGGCCTATCAAACATTGTTTCCACATAATGGAGTGCAATCCTTGTTCCTTACTAGTGGGCCTGTCATGCCTAATTAAATGAGATTTACTGTTAAATGAAACATTTCTGGCGTGGTCATGGTTACAAATTTGTTTTCTCTAATTATATTCTGTTAGAAGATAGATTCTTATTGAGCCTATGCAAATAATTACATTGCTATGTAAAGTAAAAGAACCCTGTAAAGACATGTTGTATAATATTTGACCATTGCTCTGACAAGGCCAATCAGTACGTGTTGTATTTTCTATACAATTTCCATCTTTAAGTTGATCTAATGATTTACTAGTTTATGTTTCAGTTTCTATTGCTGCTTAACAGACTACCCCAAAACTATGAATATGAAATAATGATTTTAGATGCTCATAAGTTCTGCTAGTCAGGAATTTTGCAAGGACATTTCTTTTGCTCCTCATGCCATTATCAGGGTGGTACTCAGCGGATGATAGTCTGGTCTGGAAGATCTAATATGGCTTCTCTCACAGGTTTAGTGCCATGCAGGGAGTGACTGGAAAGCTGGATTTGGCTGGGGCTGGTGACTAGAGTGCCTTCACGCAGACTCTCTAGCATGGCCATCTCTGGGTATTTGGACCTCCTTCATGGTACCCATTTTCCCTTAGAGTGAATATTCTAAGAGAAATAGGCAGAAGGTGCTGATGTCTTTCTGTGACCTACTCTCAGATTTCATAGTGCCATCTCTGTTGGTCAAAGCAGTCATGAGCCTGTCTGGATTCAAGGAGAGAGGAAAAGACTCCATCTCTTGACGGGGGCGTGACTTGGTAGCTGTGGAGAACGTGTGGGAAGGGAGATATTTTTTGAAAATAAAATCTGGATTTGGAAAATACAATCTGCCAGTTTATAAGCTATATTAAGGTTTCCCAGAGAATATTTTTCCTGAATTCATATGGATCAGTAGAATAACATACCATTCAAAGAGCATATCATTTTAATTTGCCCAGATGTAGCCAGACACAAAGAGGGTTAGTAAAAAATTAAGAGGAAAGAAAAGATGTTTTCTCAAAACCTATAAATTTTTTCTCATTGGTCCCATTCAGTCTTACAAAGTTAATTCTTGTTCCATTGGCTCTTGGGTCAGCAGCATGCTTTTACAGTGTCTGATTTTCAAATAAAAGAGTCCTGTAAATTCAGTCTGTTTTCTGTTGTAATTGTCTGATGGTCTGCTTTTGGTGGCAGTGTTGGGTTACACTGGGTAGGAAGCTTGACCCATGAGTTAATTCTCTGCAGCATCAATAATAGTCAAGGGTTCTGACTAATAGTCAATAGTCCTACACTCAGGCTATTATTCTTTGGTTGTTTCTTCCTAAGGACTCAATTTTTTGAACTCCAGCTTATGGCTGGGGCCTTCTCACAAGCTTGGAGGAAAAGTAGGAACCACCTGTAAATAAGACTCATGGTCTCTAGTTAATTTATTACAGTAATTAACAATGTCAGAATGGAATTCCCTACTGGGATATAATATAGAGCTAATTAATGATTTAGTCAGTGATTATCATGAGGGCATGAGCCTTATGATAGACACTAAAGACACTGACAGATCTCCAGGGACTTCTGTAGAGTCTGTTTTAAAATTGCCACCAATTATCAAACAGTATTTTATACTTGAGAACAATCTTAGAAATCATTTTGTTCACATCATCGTGCCAATCTGCTCATGAAATCATGGATCATGAATATGTTTCTGTCCACCCTGAAAAGTACACAGGTGTTGAACCGTATTCATTAATAATTACACCTTAGCTTTTCCCACATTATAGGCTTGATAAACAGGGCAGCTCTCCTAAGAGAGCTGAGTAATTAAAGACTCAGAGAATATGCTGTATATATCCCAGGCTTCCTAATAGCCTCGTTGCTCAATTGTGCTACCTAGTGGCTACCTGGGAAATACCAGAGACAGTTTGAGTGTAAAATATATCCTAACAATTTTATCATTCTTAATTTGGGGCCCAAACTTGTGAAGGCTATATCATAAAGAGTTGCCAGGAGACTAGTTATTACAGAAAATATAAGCATAAGTGGTAGATGCCCAAGACCAAAAAAAAAAAATGATTTTAGTGATTTAAAGTGACAATTAAAGCATAGCTACAAGAAACAAGAATTATTAGGAAATCTAGCTTTTTCAGAAACAAGAAACGTTTGTTAAAAATGACTCAAGGACATGATAAAAGTCAACACAAGAGCTCAAAAAGTTATCAGGCCGTTAGGAAGTGAGAGTGCTCTGGGGAGATAAGGAACCATGGCTGGCCAGGCTGGATACTTACTGAAGGCACAGAACAATTTTTTGTAGCTTTCTCATTAAGATTATATTATCAAAGATCAAGTTTCTTCTGAACAACTGGTTTCAAGCTATTAAATTCATAAGCTTCCTTTTGGATTTTAATGTATTTCATACATACATATGTATATTTAGATGACAAGTTAACACTTTCATCTTGAATTCAGAATGTATTAGTGTTGTGTTCTGTTGTTGTTAATGCACGTACCGCATTGAATTTGCCGTCCTGACTGGAGTTTTCTTAGAATTTTAGTCTTTAGAAATTGTCCGGCTATCTAAAGATGCCTCATTATTTAACTCACTGTGCTATCAGTATAGTATCCTAATGTCAAGAATCATAGAAATTAAATTTACATCGACACTGCAGAGCAGTACTACCGTTATTGGTAACAAGTTTGTCAGGTGATATTTGAAAGCTTTACACAGAAGACTGGAAGAGTAAGATCAAATTTGCAGATTTGTCTGAAGTTTAGAAGAACCAATCCTTTTATAAAGATATCAGTTCTTAAAAATTTAAATAATTGTGGAAGCACTGATGATATATCTAATTGGTAAAACCTGTGTCAATAATTTAAAAGTTCAAACAATGAAATGTTGCAGTGACAATATATTTTATACTGTGATGCCATCAGAAATAAGACGTATACCCATTTTTAGAATTAAAATGATCAAACTAGTTCTGATTTGGCCAAGGGTTTACCATAATTAGTTTATGTGCAGTTTGAATACTTATATAATTCTGTGTTTATTACCAACTGTTAAAATATTTCAAAAGTTTATGTTGGTGCATTGTTAAATAACTATTAGTTGCTAGTCAAATGTCTGTTTAACTTGTTTAACCATCACTGCTTAAGCTGGACATTTCTTTGAGAATGATTTTCCTGAAATTCTAAGCACATTGAAAGCATTAGAAGTTTTGTCCCTGTCTGGTAATTCTTGAGGTTTCTCTTCTTAAGTTTAAGTGAACACTGATTAGTCTTTATAAGCCACTCAGAATAGGGGCTTTTAAAAATTTAAAACAAAGAGTTGGTTGCCAGTATTGTTCAAGTTTTCTGTTTCCTCATTGATTGTCTGTCTGCTTGCTCTTGTCATTTATGAGAAGGGAGTTGAAATCTCTGACTCTAATTATAGATCTGTCAATTTCTATTTTCTCTTTCTCTGTAATTAGGTGTATTAACATTTTGGGCCGTTACGTCCTTTTGAAGAAGTCAGCCCATTGTCATGGAATGACCTTCTTTATTCTTGGTAATATTCTTTGCACTGAAATCTACTTTGTCCAACTTTTCTTTTGATTAGTGTTAGGATAGTATATCTTTTTCTGTCTTTACTTGTAATCTATATGAACTTTATAGTTAAACTGAATTTCCTATAGACAACATAGATTTGGTCTCTTACAGACAACATAGATTTGGTCTTGCTTTTTATCCAATTTGATGATTTCTCCTTTTTAATTAGTATGCTCATTTAATGTCATTGTTGATATGATTGGGTTAAAATTTACCAATTTACTCTTTGATTTCTATTTATCTCATCTGCTTGTTTCTTTTTTTTCTTTTCACTGCCTACTTTTGGATTAATAGCATGTTTTTAAAATTATTCCATGTTATTTCCTTCTTTGGCTTATTGGTTGTACATCTTTTTTTCTTTGTTTTTAGTGATTGCTTTAGATTTTGCATCTTTAACTTGTGCATCTTTAACTTGTCATAGTGTACTATTTCATATATAACATATGAACCTGACAACACTATATTTTTATTCCCCATACATTTTCTTCTATATGTTATGAACCGTATAACATTATTTTTACCTTAGTCAATTATATTTTAAAGAGAATTAAATTTATTTTTAAAGTCTTTTATATTTATATGCATTATTATTTTGGAAGCTCTTCATTGCTTTGTGTAGAAAAAGATTTTGATTAGGAATTTTATTCTGTCCGGAAAACTTCCTTTACTATCTCTTACAGTGCAGATGCGCTGGTGATAAATTATTTTTCTATGTCTAAAAAAACCCATTATTTTTGAAATGCTTTTCTCTGGATATAAAATTTTAGGTTGACAGGTTATTTATTTATTTTTCTTTCAATACTTTAGCAACTTTGATTCATTGCCTTCCAGCTTGGGGTGTTTCTGACAAGTCCGCTATTTTATCTTTTTACCACTCTGCATAATATTTTTCATCCTCTGGTTACTTAAAATTAAAAAAAAAAAATTCAGTTACAGTTGACACACAGTATTATGTTAGTTTCAGGTGTACAACATAGTGATTAGACAATTGTATAACTTATGAAGTGATCACCTCAGTAAGTCTAGTACCCATCTGACACCATACATAGTTATTGCAATGTTATTGACTATATTCCCTACGCTGTACTTTACATCCCTGCGACTGTTTTTATAACTGGCAATTTGTACATCTTAATTCCTTCCCCTTTTTCAACCATCTTCCTGCCTCTCTTCTGGCAACCATCAAAATAGTCTCTGTATCTAAGAGTTCGTTTCTGTTTTGTTTGCTCATTTATATTGTTTTTTAGATTTTCAGGTGACTTTTAAGATTTTTCTCTTTATCACTGATTTTAAGTAATCTGAGTATTTTGTTCCTTGGTATAGTTTTCTTTATATTTGCTCTACTTGGAGTCTGTTGATTTTAAATACAATTTATCTTTATTGTTTTCATACTATTTAGAAAAATTTTGACCCTTAGTTCATCAAGTATTTTGCTATCCCTCACCCTTTTTCTGAGACTCCAGTTATACGTATAGTGAACTGATTGAAGTTGTCCCTCAACTCACTGAGGCCGTTCTTTTTCTTTTGGTTTCTTTTCTTTCTGTTTTTCATTTGGATAGTGTCTATTGCTATGCCTTCACATTTACTGACCTTTTCTTCTGCAGTGTCTAATCTGCAATAAACTAGGACAACCATAGTGCTTACCTCATTTGTTTACCTTCTCTTAGGAATTGCTCTCCTAAATTGTCTATTGTCCAAGATCTGAAAACCCTTGTTTCACATATATTGTTCGAGTTTTTTAGTTTAAGGTAATAGCATGAATCTGGTCTCTGTTATACCATTATGGCTGGAAACAGAAGGCCTCCTCTTCCTCCCTATGCCCCCCTGCCCTTTTTTACTGTTTTGTACATTTCCTGGTAAATATAATTATTATCTTTGCACATATCTATAATTGTTTGGTCTGCATTAGACTTTAAAGAGGAAAAGGGTTCAATCCTTTTGCAAATGTTTGCATCAGGCCTGGCATGCTTTAGGGGGTGCCCACTTAGCAAGTATTGTTTGGGTGGCTGAAGAGCCATTGTGAGACCTCATCATATTCTAAATTTGCACAGAAAGGTACTTTTGAAATTTAACTTATGTTCCAATTTTGGCACAAGTGGTTTTCTAAGCTAATGTGGGATCCTGTTGTAAAGCTGTCCAACTAAACAATTTCACCGAGTGTAGCTTATTTCAGCTTCATTACTGTTTGTTACCAATCGTTTGCTCTGATAGAGAACAACATCTGTAATATGGGTGGATGTTCTGTTAGAAACGCAGCATACCTACCAATTAGTTGGCCCAGCCAAATTAGCATGTGTTGGTCTGCATCTCCAATTAAGGCAGCTGCTTGAATGTTGCTGTTGTACAGCTGGCATGAGGCACGTGGGAGTGCGCTGCACCATGGCCTGACGCTAGCTATACCTCTTAATTAAAAATTTGCTTATGTTTGTATGGTTTCTTTAAAACAGTAAGTGGTTTTTCCAGTTGGATTTTTGATGGTTCAGTGACTTTTGTGTAAAAGAACTTTTTTTGGTTGGGGAAATGTGAGACCAAGGTGTTCTGAAATGAGTCTCATTTAAGTAGATGATTGGTGGTTCTCCTCCCACTATTTAATTGTTAGTTGTTGTTCTGACAATTGGATAATTGCAATTTGGGGGTATAGCCTTCAGCAGTAAACGAATTTGTAGAAAGATTCTTTGAAACATTTATAAAGTTCAGTGGTTTTACGTAGGGATTGCTTTTTTTTTATATCATAGAAAGTACTTTGAAAGTTTTATGGAAAATGTTTGCTTTAATTTGACTTTTCTGTCAGTGAAGTTATATATTTTCTTGCTTGTTTTCCATTGTTTTGATAACCTCATTATACCATTACTTATTAAGTGCATATTTTGGTACATGGTAATCTTTAAATAAATATAAATCAATTAATTTAAATGTTCTAGTGCTGTATCTATACTAGAATCAAAGAGAAGATGAGTCCACTAAAACCAACAGGAAATTTCATAAATTTTGCATTATTTTATTCCTTTGTGGTTAAAAAACTCAATAGAATTAATATTTAATGATAGCAGGCTTACACAGAAAAAATATTGATATAGAATCAGCTTTTATTATGCTTCCATTCTGTTTACTGCTGTAGAGATGTATAAAATCTAAAATGCAACCACTTTGCAATAACTGGTCAACTATTAAGCCACAAATTTAAATACATTCACTTTCGTGGAACACGTAGAATTGTGTTTAGGCACGTGTAGTTAGGAAAACACACTGCACACGATTTTACAGGGCATCTGTGCTTAAGAACTACTGATGGACTAAAACCCTCACTTTATAAATATAGAAATTAAATATGAGAAACCAGCTCATTCCTGGTTAATGGCAGAGGCAGACAGAGTTCAGATCTTTGGCTCCTGCATTATGATGGACTCCATGACCACTATGCTCTTAAATGTACTTTAAATACTGTAACTGAATGGTAAATTTGGGGAGATACATTTCAAGTAACGTAATGATAGAATAACATAAAGAGAAATAAAAAAGTCACTAAATTTGTATCGTGATTGTTTGAATGCAATTGCCTGTTAAACCTTATTATCATCGGATCATTTAAAGGACATGCGCACATTTTCAATTAAAATGTGTGTATTTATTCCTTCTTATTTTTTAAGACAACCATGTCCAGTTAAATAAGACTACTGATATTAAAACAAGCTTTGATTAAAAACAAATAGTCTTAAAGTCATATTTGAAATGTTTCCTGAATAAGTAATGAAATAAACATTCACAGTTGCTCCACAGAACAACCATGAGGACATCTGGCAAGGTTACCCAAGATCACACAGTAGGCAGGAAAACTCATCTTCAGTCGCAGACCATCTAATTGCAGATGTCGTTAGTTCTCCTCTACTCCTAGGTGATCTCTCTTGTGATGTTTCTGATTATCCTTCCCCCTCCCCCAACTTATCTTTTATGATATTAATCCAGAATTTCAAGGTGCCTTGAATATATGCCTTGTTTTCCAATCTTGAATGGCTCAAGAATCCATGTTTTTGACTCCCATTTCTGAATTACGTGGAGGATACTGCTGTTCACTACCTAGTTCTAGAAAGCCTTTATTCATCCTTTGTATGTCTTCTGGCAGTGGTTTGTGTGGCTGGGTATTGGACCACCAGCAAGGTAATTCCTGCTGCTTCAATGTTGGTCACTCTGCTTTGATCAGTTTTGTACATTGAGTTTTGTGTTCTTTGGATAAAAAATACAGTCTATTGTAATGAAGTTTGAAAACCATTGCTGTGGAGATCTCCCCACGCCTCTGCCATTTATTATTCTTTTCCTTCTAACAAAAGACCTGTTTTACTCAAGGCCCATGTCTCTCAATATCTAGCCTTTCATCCTCTTCAGAGGAAGAAATATCATCTTCTCCAAAAGCCAACCTTTTGCTAGTATCTTGATCCCCAATCTCTTCCTGGTTCCTTAGCAGCTTGTTGCTATAGCAGTCTTTTCCTCTGATATCTCAAAGCCACCTTTTAGACAAGCTTTGTTTGTCCCACTTTTTGTTTTAAAAATCAGCACATGTCCCTTAATCACATAAATCTTAATTTATACCTTCTGAAAATCCAAAAGATCAGTTAACCCCGGGCCCAACCTCCGTGCAGAGCACCAGTCGGCTGGAGCTGTGAACCAGTTGCTGTTTAGCTGGGGCCTGGCCGCATGTGACACAGCCCCGCCCCACTCATACAGCGCATGCGTACATACTTGTGTTGCGCCCTCTTCCATCACTTGAGTACTGTGCTTGGTCCCTGAGGACAATTGAGTTTGCAACCTCTGTTTTCCTTTACAGTCTTTCTAAGGAGCACATCTAGAGAGAAATTCTATTTCACTTGCAAGGCACATAGAACATTTTGTCGCTTGAGTATGTCTTATTGTCAATGAAATATATTTTTTCTAGTGTGGTATGTTTATACTTTATAATATCTTCTCCATTAATGTTGCTTTTATCTCATCACAAAAATACCCCTGTAAATGCTAATACTAAAAATGATATAAATATAGGATGTAGAAAAGCTATAAAAATACACATGTTCAGGTTAATGAGCGATCACAAAGTTGAGGGAATCCTATGCTCCCTCCCGGTTACTCCTCCTTCTGTCCTCCCTAGAGTAACCACTGTCTTAATTTCTAATATTATCCTTTAATTGAGACTTCTTTGGACTTTTCGTACATTGCATAACAAAGTATGCATTCCTTTGAGTTTTGGCTTCTTAACTCAGCATTATATTTGTGAACATCATCTGTATTTTTTCATGTACCTTTAGTACATTTCTTTTCATCCTTTATGAATATACCTCAATTTAGTTATCTGTTCTATCGTTGACGGACATTTGAGTTCGAGTTTTTGGTTATTATCAATAATGTTACTATGAACAATCCCGCAATGTCTTCCGGAGGACATGTGCATGCACGTCTGTTGGATCTATACCTACAAGTGCACTTATTCCTGCGATGTACTACTGATAGTCTCTTTGTCATATGTAAGGCATTGCTGTTTCTTTCAGGGACTTTGGTATAAAGATTTCAAATACATTTCTTAAAATCATGTTGCAAATATAATAGCAGACTCTGAATTAGCACCTAGATCTTATTCCTTTTGTGAGCTGCCCAGGAAATGAAAACAAAGCAAAGCGGAAAAAAAAAAAACAAAACAAAACCATTTAATGAGACTAAAAAATAACTATTTTGATGCCTTAACTTTTGGTACTTTTTATGAATTTTAAATCTAAACAAACGAAAAATCTGAACACGCATGTATTTCGAAAGCTGAATATCAAAACTTTTTACTAAACTGCTTTAAAATTTTTCAACTTACAAAGATTTTATGTTTGTTCACCTGGCAGTTTGCCTTCATTTGGTATGGTTCCAAGTGGTGAGTAGTTAATAGTGAGGAGACCTAATATACATTTGAAAGATCATATTAAGGATGATGGAGACTGTAAATTAAATGGAAAATAAGCAGTCGTAAGACCCCCCACCCCACTCTCTACTCCTGTTTTATCTTAAAAGTTTGTTCTTGAAAATGTTATAGAACAGATATGTGTATTCATGTTAACATGTACCATCTTAATGAAATCACGAATTAAAGTATTTTTATTTTTTGGCTTTGCTTTCTTTTCATCACCCTTTCACATACAACGCTAAAGTGTTATTAATTGAATTTTCTCCTGGCACAACTACAAAGTGATTTCTGCAAAAAAGGGCTTCATGTTACTTAAATAATCATTTTACATAGCAGATTGCCCCTGGGACTTTTATACAGTGCAGCTGCTTATGGTAGATGAAGAAAATCAAGTACTACTACATAGACTATTAGGAATATTAATATATTTTTAGAAGCAAGTAAAATATCCTGTGTACTAGCTTGCGATCCTTTATGAATGGAGAATAAATCCGTAGGAATGATTACTTTTTCTTGACTAGAATGGAGCATCATGGGAATGAATGTAGGCTGATTCTGACCTTTTTTGTGAATGCCTTTTAAGTTGTCAGATTCTTATGAATGGTTTTGGAGAAAAGAAAATATTGCCAAGCCCTTTTGAAGATGTTTAGAAAAATTGAAGAATATTTTGTGGAGAAGTTATCTTACTAGATTTAAAAATATTTTGTAGTTTATTTTTTGAAATAAGCTTTAATTTCTAGAGCAGTTTTAGGAAAATTGAGTGGAGGGTAGAGGGATTTTCCTGTATGCACACAAAATCCTGCACCAGCGTGGTATGTTTGCTACAACTGATGAGTCTATGTGGATATATCACCATCACCCAAAATCTATAGTGCAATGTAAGTTTCTCATATTCTTAGAAAGAATACACTTAACTCTCACATTTTTGTTATTCTGCCTACAAAATGTTTCTCTTTGATGTCTGCATTTGGCTTTTTCCTTAGCTTGTCACCCTTTGACATGGAAATGGCGTGGAAAGTATATTTTTTGCTTTTTGCCCTTTTATTTTGTTAAGTTGAATGTTTAATGTTTTTAAAAAGCATATTTTACTATATGCCTGTCTTTCCTGGGCATATACTGAAAGGGATCAATTTAGATCCCGGGTCAGAAATGCATATGCTCACAGAGACCATTCATTTGGTGGAAATGAATCAAGTGGTCTAGGGTGAGGCAAGAGGGAGTAGTGAGGCCTCGAGAACCAAAGCGCTCTTGCCAGCTCTAGCCAATCATTGCTGTGTGGCAATGCAAACCTCAAGTGTCACGTTTTCTAGTTATTTTTTAAAAAATTTAAAGAACATACCAAGATGTCTTATGTAAAACGTTATAATTTAATATCCATTTATCTCTAATTGGGGACAAACAAAATTGAGTGCCCAATAATCTGTGGGCCACTATTTTCATTTTTATCAAGCCATTATTTCTATAGTGATTAAGCATGCAGGGGATTGTTCTAAGAGCTTTATAGAAATCAACTCATTGAATCATTGAACAATTGAGAGATTGGTACTTCTATTATCCTATTAGAGAGATGATGCAAGTAAAATATAGATCAGTTCAGTGACTACCATGAAGTCAGCTGGGTTTACTGCCTTTAGAATTTGTGGATTGTTTCCCTCAAAACGAGCAGTTAGACTTCCTAAAAATCTGACTGAAAATACATATAGAGAGACATGGAATTTATGAACGATAGGCACATTGTGTCTTATATTTTATGTTAAATTGTATGACGTTATCAATGGAAGAAACTTTAAGCACTATTTTTTGCTTAGAAATAATTGAAAGGTATAGAAAAAACAAGTCAATAAATTTTACTTCTTAAGGATTTCGTATTTAATCAGTTATATAATTGGATCCATTCATTACCTGTGACAGTACAAATCTGTTGCACACTAGAATTTGACATTACAATTTAAATAGAGTATTATACCATTTTAACAAATCTGAAATAGGCAGTTTTTTAACTTCAGAAATATCCTCATTTTTAAAGAATTGTTATTCTGTCACTCCCTATGATTCTCACCTTGCTTTATTTTTTCTCAGTGACATTTATTATCAAATCTGACACATTATAGTTTTACCTATTTCTTTCCTGTCTCCCCCCGATATTCTCTAAACTTCAAGATAAGCAGCTTAGTTTGGATCACAGCTAATATCCCAGTACCTATAACAGTGCCTGGCTGATAGTAGCCACTCAATAAATATTTGTTGCTATGACATTCATTCGCTCATTCATCAGCTGCCTCATAAAGAGACTTTGGAGGATATGCTTTTGACCATCATGAGACTATCCAGATTTGAATTACTTTTATCAACAGAAGGAGATTAGCCAAACGCAGAATGTTCAAGGCCATGTTTCCAGACATACTCTGAGAGTTTCAAAAGTGAAATTATAGGTTAAACGTAGTGACAGACCTCAGCAAGCAAAAATTTTGTTGATTTGTTCCTCGCAAAAATTTGACTCTAAATGTAAAGCTGACAGCCTCACTTGATAAAGAAGCAGCATCTGACTTCATTAAGAGATGGTGTAACTGGGAATAAGATGCCTTCTCGAGTGCCGGATACCTGGGTTTCTGACACTGGGCAAACTATTCCACTCCACTCAAATTTCCTCATCTGAAAATAGACTGTCCTCATACTGTGTTATAGGGTTGCTGTGAGAATCGAAGGAGCTAATTTACGTAAAACACTTAACACAGTGCCTGGCACACGGTGAGCACTCAAAAGTTGCAACTGTGTTTTATTTCAAATAGCACTATGAAATGAGAGAAATGTTTAAGTCAGAAATAGAACAACAGAGTTCCAAATCGTAAGAGGAACTCATTCAGCTCTGGTACTCGGCGTGGGATCTGGCCTGTAGGCAGGCTGCCGTGGACGACGGGCTGCGTACCTGCAGTGCCTGCATTGATACATTGATGATTACTGCCAGAGGCCACTGGCCTGGGTGGGTGACACAGAGAGTCCATGTGCCTCCAAGACAGAAAGCTTCAATTCCACACCGTTAGGTTTGAAAGGGGACTCCAGGAGAACTGACCGAGATTTGGGAACTGGCATATAAATTTGCAGACCCTGAAGCCTGCTTTTGTCAGGATACTAAGTGAATATGCCTTTCAAGGGTAAACGTATATGAAACCAGGTTTAAGAGGCTCATAAACAAAATCGAATGCCCAGTTTTGATTTTTGGTTTTATTTTTTAAAGAAAGTACAACTGTGGTGCCTGCTCTAATACTTAACAGCATAACTACTCCCTGTTGTCAGATATACAGAGGAAACCAAAATAAAACCAGAAGCTCCCTTCACAAGCATGCCACCTATTGCCCAGAGAGTTTGAATGTTTAAGGGCATCAAGCGAAGAGAGGCTGGCATGTCCATTTCTATGGCAGGAGCATCCTTGCCAGGAGACCAACCGTTTGATGCCACTGGCCAACTTCCTCCCGCCTGTGCTTGGATGAACACTTCCAAGGCTCACGCCAGTGACTCGTTTTCTTACATCGAGGTCTCTCCAGCACGCGACTCTCTTCTGATCAACAGTTTATTTCTTTATGTATTTTACTACTTGTGGCCTGGCTCTCTTTATAGTTCTTGTAGGCCTGGAAGCCAAGCTTGACCAAAGGGAGTATTTTTTCTTTTAAAACGACAAGAGTGTTACTTGTTTTTTGAAATTAGCCCACTAATTAAGTCAAACTCTACAAAACTGTAAAAAGGTGATTCTCTTTTCTCTTTAAACATACATACCCTTTCATCTAACTATTCTACTTATAGAAATTTATCCTACAGAAAAAACTCAGGTAACACAGTATTGTTTGTAATAGCAAAAAATGAGGAACTTTCTATTCTGTCTTCTCTTTGAGCAGAGACAGAGCCAATTCTCACTGGAGCTATTAAGAGCTAGATTCTCTGTGTTAATACACCAGCTTATACACTAGGCAATGGGAACGTAGCCTGCTTCCTCATCTCAATCAGTGCTTCCTTCCAGACCTTGATATGGATGATTAAAACGGCAGTCATGTGATTTATCACCTGTCTTGACCATAATTATGGGGGTAAAATAGGTGACCTGTGTCCACAATGCTCTTGAATGCTTCAGCTCTGAATGGCTCTTTAATATGTTACTCAGATTCTGACCTTTATGACTGCATGTTTTGTTGCCTGTGGTACATACAGCCTCTCCCAAATTCTTCCTAGACCTTCCCCCAAGATGGGCTTAACTAGGCTATATGTGGGTTATGATTTATTTTGCTTTCTTTATTTGTATATATTTATTTTTCTCTTTTATTATAATGTCTTTGACATGGGGAGGGGCCTTGGAAGCAGGGGCATATGTGAGGAGGACAACCTAGTTACACCCATAACTCCTTCCGGTCAAACTGTTTTAGTTTTGACGGTAACAAATATAAACATTTTGTAGTTTCCCCACTGAAATTCTGTGTCTTCTAACTTGCTATGATATGTTCTTCTTCTTCAGTACAATGAATTCTTCCTTCGATCTGCGCCTACTCGTACTATATCTCGAATGACTGATTAAATAAATATGGCCCAGCTTTCTATATAATTTAAAATGTACATCTGTATGTACTGACATGGAAGGCCATGTTTAGTGAAAAAAGCAAGTTGCAGAGTAGCATATTTAGAAGAAGTCTGGTCTTTTGTTTAAAAAAAAAAAAAGCCACGTGCCACAAATAGTAAACTCATGAACCAACTCTGCGTGTGTATAACATATATAGTTATGCATCAAAACAGGTCTGCAAGATTACAGCCTAGGCTGTTCACGGTGGTTATTTCTGTGGAGTAATTAAACCAAACATATTTATTCTTCCCACTAAAACCAAGAACAAGACAAGGGCACCCAATCTCACCACACCTATTCAACATAGTGCTGGAAGTCCTAGCTAGATCAGTTAGGCAAAAAAGAAAAAAAAAAAAAGAGAGAAATAAAAGGGATCTACATAGGATAGGAAGAGGTAAAATTGTTTCCGCTGATGACATGATCTTATATATAGAAAATCCCTAACACACCAACCAAAAAACCCATTAGACATAATAAGCAAATTTAGTAAAGTTGCAGGATACCAAATCAACATGTAAAAATCAGTTGTGTTTCTGTATTACCATGAACTGTCTGAAAAAGAAATTTAAACTTTTTTACTTAAAATAGCATCAAAAAAACCCTTAGGAATTTAGCCAAGGGAATGATGTGTACACCAAAAACTGTAAGATATTGTTAACAAAAAATTGAAAATACAAATAAATGGAAAGATACTTCATTTTTATGGATCAGAAGAGTTAATGTTATTAAAATGTCAATACTACTCAAAGCCATCTATAGATTCAGTACAGTCTCTCTCAAAATTCCAGTGGCATTTGCCACAGAAATAGAACAAACAATCTTAGAACTCATAAGAGACCACAAAACAGCCCAAATGGCCAAAAGCAATCTTGAGAAATAACAAAGCTGGAGGCATCACAGTGTCTGATTTCAAACTATGTTACAAAGCTATAGTATTCAAAACATTATGGTACTGGCATAAAAACAGACACATGGACCAGTGGAACAGAATTTAACAGCCCAGAAATCTTTGAAAAAAGATTTACTCTTTTGAGAGTCATGGATCTTTTTGTAAATCTAAATGGTTAAAAATTTTTATTTCTATTAAAACTATGTATATACAGCAGGACCTCGGATAACATTGTTTTATTCACTGTTATTTTGTTATGACATTGATGAGATGCTGTAGGAACTTAACTCTTGTTTCTGTCGATTAGCCTGTGGTGAAATTTGTTTCATTATACATCATTTCTCTTAAAGTCTCAGAAACAATCAACGATGTTAAGTGAGAACTTATCTATACAGATATTTGCCTACAATTTTAGGGCATTCAAGGGACTGCTTTGATCTGACCAATATGTATTGGTATTATTGTCTAATATCGGTCTTATTCCATCTGTTTTTAAGTACTGAGGAAACCCTTCATTTTTGCCTTCAAATCCACATTCTAATAATTACTTAGACGCAACTGTAATGGCAGTGGAAATGACACTGTCTCTGTCTGCTACAGAGAAATTTGTTAACACTCTTCCTTGAACTTAGGTTTTTAAAGGCCCATATTGTCCAAAGCATTCTCCTAAATTCTAAGAAGGCAGTTTTATTGTATGTTAAGTGAGACTAACAAACATGTTTTAAGGCCAAATTTATGATATGATAGTTAGATTTTTTATATGCTATATATATTTGTATATAATTTATAGTAAATTGGGTCCTCAAGACAATCAATACTTGGAGCATAATTTTACTATTTTAAATTATTATAGAAGCTAAAGGTATTACATGTTTATGTATTTGTTATTGGGCTTAGCTATGATTGATTTTAGTAACAGAAATTCCAATTATAAAATTGTTTGTATGGGCAAATGGGATCTACTTTTCAATATCTGTTTGGGACACTTTCTGGAAATGGTTTGGGCCAAGTATGGAGTTGCTAGTATATCTTTAACATGAAACTCAGTAAGTAACCAAGAGCTTGTTTTATCCCTAAAGAGTTCAAATATTTAGACTTTTATCCACCAAGTGAAGCCCACAAAGTTATCCTTTCTTAAGACTAAAATTACAGTATTTTATCAGCCTTTATTATGCAATGTACATGCATCTCAGGTGATATATCCCAACCAGCAGGACACTACCCAATAAATACT
>NW_011888812.1:7688242-7706304 GCF_000151845.1 Pteropus vampyrus
CCAGAAATCTTTGAAAAAAGATTTACTCTTTTGAGAGTCATGGATCTTTTTGTAAATCTAAATGGTTAAAAATTTTTATTTCTATTAAAACTATGTATATACAGCAGGACCTCGGATAACATTGTTTTATTCACTGTTATTTTGTTATGACATTGATGAGATGCTGTAGGAACTTAACTCTTGTTTCTGTCGATTAGCCTGTGGTGAAATTTGTTTCATTATACATCATTTCTCTTAAAGTCTCAGAAACAATCAACGATGTTAAGTGAGAACTTATCTATACAGATATTTGCCTACAATTTTAGGGCATTCAAGGGACTGCTTTGATCCGACCAATATGTATTGGTATTATTGTCTAATATCGGTCTTATTCCATCTGTTTTTAAGTACTGAGGAAACCCTTCATTTTTGCCTTCAAATCCACATTCTAATAATTACTTAGACGCAACTGTAATGGCAGTGGAAATGACACTGTCTCTGTCTGCTACAGAGAAATTTGTTAACACTCTTCCTTGAACTTAGGTTTTTAAAGGCCCATATTGTCCAAAGCATTCTCCTAAATTCTAAGAAGGCAGTTTTATTGTATGTTAAGTGAGACTAACAAACATGTTTTAAGGCCAAATTTATGATATGATAGTTAGATTTTTTATATGCTATATATATTTGTATATAATTTATAGTAAATTGGGTCCTCAAGACAATCAATACTTGGAGCATAATTTTACTATTTTAAATTATTATAGAAGCTAAAGGTATTACATGTTTATGTATTTGTTATTGGGCTTAGCTATGATTGATTTTAGTAACAGAAATTCCAATTATAAAATTGTTTGTATGGGCAAATGGGATCTACTTTTCAATATCTGTTTGGGACACTTTCTGGAAATGGTTTGGGCCAAGTATGGAGTTGCTAGTATATCTTTAACATGAAACTCAGTAAGTAACCAAGAGCTTGTTTTATCTCTAAAGAGTTCAAATATTTAGACTTTTATCCACCAAGTGAAGCCCACAAAGTTATCCTTTCTTAAGACTAAAATTACAGTATTTTATCAGCCTTTATTATGCAATGTACATGCATCTCAGGTGATATATCCCAACCAGCAGGACACTACCCAATAAATACTTGTACTGTGCCTGTGACATTGCAAAATGGTCTTTCCTGAGAGCAGCAACACCCCAATCACAATAAGCAAACTCAGCACCCAGGTCTTGTTTTCTACATTGTTTTCTAAGAAAGGATCTGGGGGTCCTGGGAGAAATGGCTGGTTCCAGGGCTGTGGCAGGGAGAATAGAAGATGAGATTGGAATACCTCATGCCAGAAAGCAAGAAAGTAGTCAAAGAAAAATGGGGACGTGTCAAAAAGACACAGAAGCCAGCTTGAAGGGGCTCCCTCGCATTAACCTAATCTGGACAAAATGAGCATTAACATTAAAAGGATAGAAAAAAATTATAATCTGTTGAATAAAATAGGAAACTATTAGCTCATACTAATGATAAATAAATGTATAAGTAGAAATTTTAGTGAGGAATGGTATTTTATGTAGTCTCACAGCATCTCTCTACAAAATACTGAAATACCTGTTAAGTGTGCAATGTTGGTGTAGTGGTGAGCATAATTGTTTTCCAAAATACTCGTTAATTACAAAGGAGAAAATAGTAACTGCACTGTGGAGAAAACTGGAAGAAACCACCTTAAGAGATCAGTTATCTTCATTAATAATGGGACATTTGAAATTGTGTAACACCTGATAGGATGTGTTGAGAAACACTTCTCTTCTGTGCTGTTTCGTCTAAGGATGCATAACCTGAATTTAATCATGAGGAAACATATGAGCCTTCTACAAAGTAATTGGCCTGTAATCTTCAAGGTGTCCAAGTCATAAAGGTCAAGAAAAGTCTGAAAAACTGTTCCAGATTGAAAGAGGCTAAGCAGACATGGCAGCTAAATGTGACTCGTGATTCTGATTTGGATCCTTTTGCTGTAAAGGATATTGTTGGGAAAATTGGTTAAATTTGAACAGGTTCTGAGGATTAAAAGGCAGGAATTTATCCATCCATGTCAATTTCTTGATTTTTTTTTTTATGGTAATATATACTGAAGCAACATTCTTAAAATTTTTAGTCTCAGGACGGTTTTATAGGCTTAAAAATTATTGACGGCCCCAAAGAATTTTTGTTTATGTGGGATACATCTATCAATGTTTATTGTATTAGAAACTCAAACTGAATAATTAAATAATTATTTAATTCATGTGAAAATAATAACAATAAGCCGATTACATGTCGACATAGCATTTTTTAGTAGGAACTATAACTATATTCTGAAACAAAACGAAATTCAATGGGGAGAGTAGCATTGTTTTTCATTTTTTGCAGATCTCTTTGATAGTCGGCATAGTAGAAGACAGTTACCTTTGCATATCTGCTCCTGCATTTAGTTTGTTGTGGTATGTTCTTTTGGTCGGCTTATGAGAAGAAAATCTGTTTTTACATGGTTATGTAGTTGGAAAAGAAAATGATTTTAATAGGCTAAGTAGTTGTGGATATTCTTTGATACTACATCAAAATTTCTTAAATGTAAGTTTCTTAAAGGTTAGTTGCAGTGTGGAATCTGAAAACATATCAATGAATTTTTCATACTCAGTTATGCTAAAATCCATTTGTCTACCTCACAATGTGAATAAGTCTTTCATCCATCATGGTTTTGTAACTTTATGCATTGGTCATTGGAAAACACTGGTTCCTCAGTTTTGCAGATCTTAAAAATGTTGACACAGTACAAAATACCACAAGTATCACCCCCAGTCTCATCGAAAAAACCTCCTCTCTCAAGCTTATGATAGTAGATAGAAGTTTTTCAATATTCTGATTTTCACTAAAAAGTTCAAATACTGTTGTTGCTTGGGGTTTCTTTTGAAGCAACAGACTCATTTCATTCGTTTTTTTAGAATATGTCTGCCAAATCTGAATAATCATAGTTTTTCCGTCTGTTTCCTTTCATGTAAAATGGTGCTCCATGGAAAGAATGGGGCTAATTCAGCTCATGACTCAATTGCACAGATGTTTTTCCTCAAGACAACCATTGTATTTGGTACACAGAAAAAGTGCTTTATGCATACATATCATTTTGTTACACAGAACATTAAAAAGACGTGACTCAAGGGTAGAGATTTAATAACATTAATGATTTTACTACTTCATCAAGGGACATTCTTAAACGAAACTGACTTTTCTTTTTCACTGCAGGTAAGTGAAGAATATAGTGACTTCCCCTCAGGTGTTATTGCTCTCCTTCGTGTTAAGGTTCCCGCAGTTTACCCACCACTGCTTTTGTGCCATCTATGCAAATGCCGACACACTAAAGCACACAAATAATGTCTTAGTTTTTTTGACTTTCAGGGGCATTCAGGGTCATGGACCACACTTTGAGAGTCACCACATTGACGTATTTACGGACATCTTGTTAGCAACTCAATCTAACATGGTTAAGGAAACAAAGTTACATATATGGGGTTTGTAATTTTGTTTGAGATTATTTCAAAATTAGAAAAACATAAGTAAATGTTGGCCTTTCAGATGTTGAAAACTAAAATGTATGAGAATAATCATTTGCAAGTTTCAGCAATATACCAGGAAGTTCTTGCGCAGATTAAATGACGTAATGTCATTTAGCAGAGTTCTCGGCATCTAGTTGATGCTTAGTAATTGATAACTATAATAGTTACTATTCCTGTTTAGTTGGTAGAGTGTTAACTGCAACCCTGTGCTTTTTACATGGTACCTCCGTGTTCTTTAGGGGATCCTAGATTGAGATGATTTGTGTCAAGTTCTTATCCTTAGTTCTAAGAGTAAAGAAGGAGACTAAATCAAGCACTTTTGCTTTTATTTTGATTTAATTTGTGAAAATTGCTCTTTTAACAATTTAAATAAAGAGGTTTTTTTTTTAAATATTGAAGTATATCGATCTTCAAAGTGTTAATTTTCATAAAGATTCATTTCAATAGCCGATATTTTCAATTTTATGGTAATTTTTTCAAAAGTTCTTGGTTTTGTTTTGTGTTTTAAAGAAATAAAAGCAACTGTTAAGCTTCTTTTTTCTAAATACCAAAGTGAGAGACTCAGATCTTGAAAAGGATACTTTTTTCTTGTGGCAAGATTTCACAAAACCAGAACAGAATCTTGTAGAACAAAGTGACAGGTTAAAATGAAAAAAGGTTACTTTAAAAAAAAAAAAAAAAGAGCTCAATCAGCATATTTGGAAGAAAGGTACTGTGTGATATTTGACTTCTAATTAATTTTAGCTATCTTTCTCTTTGGAAGAAGGGAGGAATGTTATGGAGGGTTACAAAAACATCTCTTTTGCTTTCCAACTTGATTTTTAGCTCATGGTCATCCTGCATGGAAAATTGGTCAGCTCTGCCCCAAATCTCATTGGTAGCAATTTTATTTTTCAAGTCAAGAAAGAGAAGAAGTAAGCTACCTCAAGAAAAGAAAAGGAAAAACAACTTACTTTTCTAAAAAATAACAGAGAAACATTTTATATGATTAAAAAAAATGCTGAAACATAATCATAGGAACATTGCCTCCTGGGAAACTCTGAAGCTTTTTTCAGTTCCAAGATATGATGGTTTATTAACCAGATTTCTAAAACCATTGTGTCCTCCCTCTCCCTAAAGCCATGTGTCTGATCAGTCATAAAACCCTTCAGCGTCTCACTCAGAAGTCTCTCCCAGCTGGCCTGCCTCCCATCACCACTGCTGCCTCTCTCCTTCCGGCCCTGTTCTGCCACGGGACTAATGCAGCAGCTGCTGTGTTCTCTCCTTGTCGCCGTCACTGTTTATAACAGACTGTGTGTCCTCTTCTCTGCCACTAGGATTTCCTTCCTAAAAAACAAGTGTGATCTTGTCACTTCCCAGCTTAACAGCCTCTGCCGTGTACTCATAACACGGGATGAAATGTAAACTTGTTTCAAGGCCACCTTCATAGACTGTGACCTGTGCATTTACACAGGGCCCATGCTTAGAAGGGCCCAGGCTTGGTTTTATGCTCTGCCGTCACCATCTTGAAATTCTTAATACTTTTTGAACAGGGGGCTCCACATGTTTATTTTGCACTGAGCTGCACAAATTATATAGCCGGTCCTGCTTTTTATCTTGGCACATGCAACCTCCACCAGCTTCCTTCTATAGAATTTTTTCTTGTTATTTTTCCCTATGCACCACATACCCCATTCACAGGGATTCTTACAATATGCTGTTCCTTTTCCCCACTTTCTGCCTTTGCCTCCTCCTCATTCTCTGCATGGCCTGTTCCTATTCTAAGACTCCGTGCAAAAGTCACCTATTTAAAATCCCACTCTGCAAGTGTGAGTTGCTTTCTCTGTGCATGTTTTGTTCATATTTATTAGAGCAACAGCTGGGTTCACACATACCCCTTCACCTGTGACCTGTTTGAGTGTATCTCCTATTATCCTCAGAGTAGAGTCTGACATATGG
This sequence comes from Pteropus vampyrus, assembly GCF_000151845.1. NCBI lineage: Eukaryota > Metazoa > Chordata > Mammalia > Chiroptera > Pteropodidae > Pteropus > Pteropus vampyrus. Next base: position 7,693,739 of record NW_011888812.1, read on the forward strand.
GCACTACTTGGTATGTACTTCTTGAATTTATTTAGTTGAAACATAGTTATTGATCTTTTGTAGTGTGCCATGTACTGCTGGCTCTGAGTGTGTAGTGGTAAAGAAAACGACATGAACTCTGCCCTGATAAAGCTGACAATTTAGAGAGTGAGATGCTTTGCCAGGTTGCAAATGCCTGTGTTCCTGAATAAATGAATGAACATGTGCTAGGGTTTTAGGGTCTGAGTTCGGGATGGGAAAAATTCTGCCTCCTTGACTAGTGGTGGTGGTATTATAAGCATTGGACTACAAGAAAGTCCTGCATTTGGAAGCAGTCCTAAGTTCATTTTTTGACATTAAAGAGAAGGGTAGACATCAGAGTTCTGTGCTTTCATCAAATCTGACACACCACTGATTGTGAAACAGTGATGTAGCTTATAAGCTTTTAGAAGGAAAAGTCACCAATTAAATTGGTATGCCATCAGTTAGAAAGCTTCCTGATTTCAAAGATAAAACGTGAATAAACACGTGCATCTTGGAATAGATGAAACCAGTAATTCAAAGGTTAATGACAGTAAAATTGAGTCAAAGAAATGCTTGGACACTAAAGTCATGGCTAAAAATAATATATCATGACCACTGATTCCGCAGATGGTACAGTAACAAATAAATCACTTTTTAAAGCAGAGTCGGATGTGCATGGTCAACTTGAAAAAGTGTATGCAACTGATACAAAGAGGAAAAGATTTAATGATACAGATAATGCCTCCAGCAGCCTGTGCTAGTTATGAAAAAATTACATTTGACATAGTCATCTTTATAGATATGGGCAGATATAAGAAAACATTTGTATAAGACTTTACAGTTTCTGTAGGGTGGGTGTTACTTTTTCTTTCTTCTTTTTTTTTTGGCTTTATTTATTTACTTATGGTGACATTGGTTAACAAAATCCAATAGGTTTCAGCTGTACACTTTAACAGTAAGATATATCTATATTTACACTGTGTGTTCACCTCCCATAGTTAGATTTCTTTCTGTCACCACATATTTGACCCCGTTTACCCCGTCTACCTCCCCTCTTCCCCCACCCCCTACCCTCTGGTAACCACTGGTTCATTGTCCATGTCCATGAGTCTCTTTGTCCTGTTCATTTGTTGCTTTTAGGTTTATATCCCACATATAAGTGATATCATGTGATTTTCAACTTTTTCTGTCTGGCTTATTTTGCATAGCATGATTTTCTCGAGGTCCATCCATGTTGTCGCACATGGCAGTATTTCATCTCTTCTTATGGCCGAGTAGTATTCCATTGTATATACGTACCACAGCTTCTTTAGCCAATCATCTATCGTAGGACACTTCGGTTGTTTCCATGTCCTGACCACCGTGAATAATGTTGCTATGAACATCTGTGTGCAAATATCTTTTCAAGATATGGGTTTTCAAGTCTTTGGAGTAAATACCCAGTAGAGGGATTGCTGGATCCTATGGTAGATCAATTCTTAGTTTTTGAGGAACCTCCATACTGTTTTCCATAGTGGCTGTACCGATTCGCAGCCCCACCAGCAGTGTATGAGGGTTCCTTTTTCTCCGCATCCTCTCCAACATTTGTTATTACTTATTCTGTTGAGTATAGCTATTCTAACAGGTGTGAGATGGTATCTCATTGTGGTTTTGATTTGCATTTCCCCAATAGCTAGCGATGTTGAGCATCTTTTCATATATTTGTTGGCCATTTGCATGTCCTCTAGAGAGAAGTGTCTGTTCAGGTCCTCTGTGTTATTTCTTATTGTAATAGAATTCCTGAAGGTTAGCAAAGCTTGAGGATGGGGCCCTCAGTCAACGAGTGACTCCAGGGCTTTTAACTGCATCCCATGCTTTTCAAACAAACTCTGTGTCTTGGTCAGCTCTAGCTACCCTCACAAAATATCATAGTCTTCATATCTTAAACAATAGACATTTATTTCTCATAGTTCTGAAGACTGGGAAGTCCAAGATCGAGGTCCTGGCAGGTTCAGTTCCTGGCGAGGGCCCACTTTCTGGCTTGTGGATGGCTACCTTCTTGCCATGTCCTCACATGGCCTTTCCTTGGTGGTGCATGTGGGGAGAGAGAGCTGTTTTCTTCTTATTATGAGGACACTAATCCTGTCATGAGGGCCTCACCCTCACGACCTCATCTAAGCCTAATTACCTCCCAAAGGCCCCACCTTCAAATGCTGTCACATTGTGGGTTAGGGCTTCAACTTACACATTTTGTGGAGACAGATATTCAGTGCCTAACACTCAGCCTCCGTCATAGTAGCAACATCACCTTGGAATCCTAAGTATAGTAATGTTAGGGATATTTGTTTGCATTTTTGCATCTCAAAAAGTAAAATTCAGATGTTTCCATGAGTAGGCTGTTCCGCTGCCCCCCCTCCCCCAAGTGTAGAAAATACACATTCTTCGAAAATTTCTTCAAAAGTGCCTTTTCCAAAGATCAACAATGCCTGAACCAAGGGTAGAACTCAGGGCTTTTTCAGAAGAATGGGACCCATTCATGCCTATCTAAAGAACAGATTCACATGGTATCAGGTTTTTATTTATTACAGGTAGTTGTTCTAATTAAATAGGTTATATTGAATAAAATATAATAACCTTGGCTTAAAATAAAGAAATACTTGCTTTGGGATGGAATTCTGATGATGCTATGATGAATTTTTTGATTTGACTGAAAGTGGGTCTCTTCATATGTGATTAAAATTGTCACGAATATATTTTCAAGGGCAACGTGAAGAAAAAATGGACAGTTATTTGTATAGCATCTCTGATCGTTATAATTAAATGAGCCTTTACAAATGGAGTCAGATGAATTATTCCCTTCTAGGTCGCAATCACTTTTTCTCTGGAGCTACACAGGGAGGCTTTCTCTGAGGGGTACGAGGTGGAGGGATATGGTAAAGCCTGGGGGAAATAAAAAATAAGAAAAGGGAGGAAGTAGAGAGAGATTTTGGTTAGGGGAGTTTTTATTCCTTGTTTTCCCCTTAAAATTAGAGAAAGCACAGGGAGCCAGCCCTGGGGTTCCGCACGCGAGTCTACACGAGGTGAGATCGCCACGGAGGATTTGGCTCCGACCCGGTCCGCAGCGGAACAGCAGGACTCGGGGCGGACGCAGAAGGCAGTGGGGGCTCTGCCGGCACGTTTCAGGCCCAGGGAACCTGCGCATGGATTGCGTTTTAATGAGAATGAAAATTTCTTTTTAATGGTGGAATTATGGAAAATTCCAAGAACCGAGGGCCGGACTACTCTGGCCTCGCAGTGTTTAGTCAGACTTCGCAGGTACCTGTTTATTTACCAAGGACGAACCCAGTGTCACTCCTGAAAAGACAGAACGTTTTTATGAGAAGCTTTTTAACAAGCATGGAATTAAAACCATGTCTCAAGATTATCCCCCTCCGAACTTTAAAAAAGGAATATAAAGCCTATGAAGCCAAGCTCCGCCTCCTGGGTAGTTTTGACTTCTTCGTCCTGGGTGCCAGAATCTAGCGACTCTTACCCCACATCTAGGGAGACATTTCTATGACGGAAAGCTCCAGTACCTGTAAACCTTCTGGCCAAGAATCTATCCAGAGAGATCAACGAATCAAAGGCGGAGCTGTCTTAAACATCTGTAAAAGTGGTTCTTTGCAGCACCATACGCATCCGTTACACTGGAATGCAGGTTCAGCACATCATGGAAAACATTCTCGCTTCCCGAAAAGGCTTTCACAGAAATTGCGGGAGAAGTGGGAGAGCGTGAAACTCGTACGTGAAAACTCAGAGATCAATTTCCCTTCCCGTCTTTGATTTGTCAGCAGTCAGAGCGAAGCCAAAGGAGTACGCACTGCTAGTCAGAAGCAAAATAAAGCAAAGAAAATAACAAAAACAAAAAGGATATCATCAAAAGGAAAAGGGGAAGAAAAGAAACAAAAAGGTTATTAAACAGGCTAGAAAGGCTACATCAGCCCTAACTACAGAGGAGGCAGCCCCTAAAACCAGAGGGACTCCAGGACCCTGAACCCCAGAAGAAAGAGACCCCCCCATGTCTGAGATGAAAGAGACCTGCAGAGTAAAAGTGCAAGACAATTCTGAAGAAGAAATTCTACTATTGGTCCCAATAGGAAAGTCTCCCACCAAAGAAAATGTAGAGATACAAAAACATGCCACAGGAAAGAAGTCTCCACGAAAGAGGCCCAGTCCCAACACACATCATGCGAAGAAGAGGAAGGTCTTCACAGCTTTGGAGACCCTGAGAGGGACAGAGCCTAAAACCCCAGGGAAAGGCCCAGGGAAGAAGCCAAGAATCAAAGAAGAGTTGGAAAAGGAACTCTCCCTTGGGGAAAAAAGACCCAAGACAGACACCCCAAAAGCCAGAGGCCATGTTCTCTACCGCAGCTAATAAATTTGCAAGAAAAGCTCTCCAACCCTCAAACAATGGTCCAAAAATCCCAAAGTGCCCCAGTCAACCTAAAACCAGTGACTCATCCAGGAGGAAACATCAGAGCTGCCCAGGTATTTTCAAAAATACCTGGGTCCTGACCCCCATCAATGACCTTCTCCAAGAGCAAGGCCTAGATATAATGTTAAAAAAACCTGCACAAGTAATTCTGATGTGTGTTCATGAGTGTAAGAAATAGGAGCTTGAATTCATTTTTAAAATTGCTCTTCTGTTTATTTGCCAATATAATGGAAAATACAAAAAAAAATTAGTAAGTACAAAAGACTCGTACTTTTTATATCTCTTAATATTATAAAACATTTTATATGAAAAGAAAGGGGTTTAAAAAACTGTAATACATTCTTATAGTTATAAATCGAATTGAATGAATTTAGATTTAAGAAGGTAAAATTGGTAGGCATTGAATATAGTAATATTTTTCCAAGAGTCTCTCTTTCTCTGCTAATTACTTTTTTCAGGACCTAAGGATAGGGAGAGTGGTCCACAACTAAAACATTTTCAGCCTTCATCTCCATGCCCCGTATTAAGCTCTCGGAGTACTTTATTCATGAGACTGGATGGTTTCTAAGGTTTCTATAACTCAAAATGTTTCTGTTTCTATGAGAATAATAGTGTCTCTGGAGGACAGATGGAAGAACTGAGTTGTTTCTCAGTTTATCTTAGTGCTTTAAAATGCCTAAAATGAATGGTACTCCAGTGAAGGACCCTGAACCCCAGAAGAAAGAGACCCCTATGTCAGAAAGCACCTTATGTTACTGTGATTCATGTGGACGTTTCTTATCAGCATGTAGTTTTATTTCTATAGAGAAGAATTTAAGAAGTATTGATAAGATGATTTTAATAAGTCAGCTGTGTCAGCCTAGATGTATTTACTCATTTAACAAACATTTGAGTGATCTCTGCTATATGCCAGGCTTTGTGCTAGGTGTTGGGAATATAAAGACGGCAAAGAACGATTCATGTTTATTAGGAAATAGAGGCTCTCTGAATAATACACTACGGTAAGTGCTTAATAGGGTCCTATGGAAGCTTCGTCTGTAGGAACATAGCTGAGGGAGTAAGTAGTTTTCCCTTGGGGGAAATGAGAATCACGAAAAGTCAGTCCACAGAGGTGGTGACACAATTTGAATCTTAAATGATAAAAGTTCTAATTTAGGAAAAGATGGGGAAGGGTGATGTAACAGGAGTTTCATAGTGGTTAGTACCTGAAACTTAGGGAGAGAAACAGATTGTTTATTTGGAGCAGATGTAGGGACAAAGGAGAATCAATGTATTATTGTTGGCTTTTATTAATAGAAAATTCTAAATAATGCACGAGTTTATGTAGATTAGACCTATTTTCTAGCATTCTCAGACCTAGTATTTCCAGACATCTAGGAGGTGAGGAAGGGGAGGGAATGAAGAAATTCTTTCCATGATCTCTAAAATTATTCTTAGAGGAAAACTGAGATGTCAGTTTGTTGAGCAAAATGAAAATAATGATGGCCAGACTTAAAAGTGTGTTAAACATGAGGCTACTCTGAATATGTTCCTGGCATTTCTAGGTTTGAACCTAAAAATGTATTATTAGTTTTCATACTGAGAGGTGTTTTAGCAGCATCTTGAGAATACTTATGGGTACAGTTCCTTTTCTGTCAGTTCCAGACCTGATCTTGAACTAATTTAGGAACTTCTGAGTAAAAACCAAAAGTGTGACTGTAGGAGTGGGGCACCCATGCCTGGAGGTGATGGAATGGCTTGAGACAGGCAAGATATTCATTATATAGCTTGCACTCCCTTGCACTGCACATAGAGCCTTGTACTCCCATGTGTAGCTCTACGGTTATGAGTAGTATGTGCTTGCTGTTATTCCACAATTGTGGTTATGTGGTTTTCAGTGGAATAGTAGATAAAGGGGAATGAATGGTTATCATCAGCCCAGCTATTTCTTAGCCTCATTCCCTACTGTTTAAGCCAGAGTTGATTTTTCTGCTTCCATTTCTAGTGAGTTGACTGCCTTGAACAGCTCATAGCAATCATCACAGTATTTTGGTCTTAGCCACAAGGCTGACAGACAGCGGGTCAAGACCATCTCAGACTCATTTCAGTCTGAAAAATGGGAGGGGGGCACGATTGTATTTGGCCACAACTGTAAGTCGCAAGATACCAGCCCATCCAATTTCAAACACTGAATGATTTAAATCAGTAAGAATAAGCAACAGTATTATCTTTACATAATGGTATATAATCTAATAATGGAATTCCTTAGTTCTTTAATCTCTATGAGAATTTACAACCACAAGATTTTTACAGTGAGACATTGAATAAATGGAGAGCCTGGAGGGAATGTCACATTTTCTTTCTTCATAAATTTAATTGAAATGTTTAATGCAGCCCTAATAAAAACTGAGACTAGACAAGTAAGGATAACCAATACACTTTTGAAAAGGAATAATAAAGGAGCCTTGCACTACGAAAAATAGTAAAACTTATCTTAAAGCTGGAATAATTAAAACGAGGGCATTATGAAAGAATAGAAAAATAGTTTAATAAACAGACTGTAATTTGGGAATCAGAACCTGGTAGGTACAAGCTGTCCAATGGCTTTGTATTCCCCGCTTGATCGTTGGATGTGGATGTCATGGGAAGAGTATGATCTTGGTTCAGGCGACTCTGAAGCTGAGGCACTCCCTGAAGGGGCTGACACCCGAAAGCTTTTTGCTGTTGATACTCCGGGAGCTGGGGCAGCCAGAAATCTTTAAAGTGACAAATGGATGGCTCTCCTCTTCCAATTGCAAGCTTCAGATTCACTCGTTTATATAGCTTTATCCTATGTACTTGTAGGGTATTGATTTTAACTTATCACAGCTCCTACTCTGGCGGAAAGACTCGACGGAGGCTGTCATCCTTTCGGCCTTTGTTGTGGGCAAGGTCCTGAGTACTGTACCTCTCCAAAGGCTTTGGTGAACTTCCTCCTCCCCAGCAGTGGGCTGTTGCTGAGTTGTGGACTGGCGGTCTTATGAAGAGCCTTAGGTGTGGGAGGTGGTGAAGGTGGAAATTATGTGTATATGGTACTGTGTTATATTATGTGTCTATGGTGCTCACTTCAGTTCCGGGTCCTTAGTACATCTTTGTGCTGATGTCTAAAATTAGAGGATTCTTGTTCATCTGGGTTGGCTTCTGTCGGCAGGGTCAGATCAGGGCTGATAAGCAGTAGGAAGGGGGAAAATGCCTACATTTATTTCCTTGGGTCCTAGCAAAGTAGCTGCCTCCCACCTCAGCCTTTGAGAATACCCGTCATAATTCTCTTGATTGCCTGGGCCCAGAGAGAGGCGTCTCCTGGGACATATATACAAGGGACATATAATAGGGACTTCCCATTTCTACCTCTGACCTTTGCTGTCTGCATGGGATATTCGAAATGGCAGTGGCCCTCTTGAAACCAGAAAGGGGGCCAGCCTAAGTGAATAAGAGAAGAAGGTGGAAACACCCTGGGTTCTTTGTGACATTCTTGAGCAACTGAACAAAAAGACCCAATTCCTTGTCTTTACTAAGCTTAATTCTAGTGGGATCAGGTAACAACAAACATGCATTATTAAAATACACAGTGTATTACAAGGGGCGAACGTGACAGGATGAAATAGCAGGGAAAGGGGACACGCAGTGTTAGGGGAGGACTGGTTGCATTTTTTAAAGGGTGGTCAAAGAAGGCTTCTCTGAGAAAGTAACATTTGCTTAAAGACCTGACAGAGACAAGGGTTGCTGAAGAGCATTCCAGACAGAGGGAACAGTAAGTGCAAAAGCCTTGAGTGTATTTGGAGAACATTCTGTGTTTAAAGAACTGCTAAGGGCCTCTGTGCCTAGAGCTTGGGAGCAACTGGGAGAGTAAGTGGAGATGAGTTCAGAGAAGTATTAGGTTGTTGCCAAAAGACTTTGGCTCTTACTTTAAGTGAGATGGAACCCTTTGAGGTTTGTGAGAAGGGGAGGGACGGGATCTGATCTATGTTAAAAAAGAGAAAGCCCACAGCAGAGGCAGTGAAGGTAAGAGAAAAAAGTAGTGTTAACTGGACTAGAACTTGATTCAGGGTCATCAAAATTTTTACTTATCTTCAAAAACTTGCTTCAGAAGCCATTTTGCTTATTCTAATGTGAACACAAAGAGCTTATTTGAGGATTCTTGTTAAATAACATTGTTTCTGAAAGGATCACTGAGGTTTTTTTTTTTTTAGCAGCATATCTATACCAGACTCTACAATATAAGTATAATTGTCAAATCCTGTGAGATTTAAAAGAGTAAATTCGATTCAGGGATTGTGCGGTGGCTTTTATTACTAGAGAGAAATTTTCCTAAATGTCGGTATATGGTGCTAGTGTGACAATGTATTTTGCTTTTCCCAAAATAAAGAGATAAATTTGGCTTATTTTATTCCTGAATAAAATTTTGCATTTAATAAAATGTATCTTTCAACCTTTGATTTTTTTTTTCTCGTGAATTTATGGCTCTAATAAAAGGCAGAGTTCTTGTGGTACATTTTGTGAACCATTTATAGTTAAGACATGTTAGACTAGCTATCGTGAAATGACAGCCTGATATCTGGCTCTCCATTACACGAACACACATAATAACTCACTTATATTGGAATAGTATGTCGTTAACAGCAGATAAGGTATTTTCCAGGGCAGTTATGATCTTCTCTAGTTTACTCATGGATTCCTACCTAGATCAATACTTTTCTTTGAGGCTAAGAATCAGATCTCTCGTGAATCAGCTCTTTAGTTTTAGACATAAATCCTTTTAGATCAAGCATGGAAACCTCCTTTGTGAATTAATGCTGCACACTCTGATGAACCAACATTGACTTCGGACGAAGAAAAATTTATTTTAGGGAGCTGGATTATTAAATTCCACCCTCCCTCCCTTCCCTTCCTTACGCCTACAACACCCGGTATTCCTAGGTGGTCTCCCATCCAGGTACTAACCAGGCCCGACCCTGCTTAGCTTCCGAGATCGGGCACGTTAAGGGTGGCATGGCCGTAGACAGAATAAGCTGTCTTAGCCCGGCAAACTGCTCTAGGTGATGTGAGAGTAGAGTTCGTTGAGGAGAGGAAGAAGAAAGTAACATTTATGGAGTGCCTCCTCTGTGCCCGCAGATAGCACTTGAGCCTCACCCCATAAGCTGGGTTATATAACCTTCCTTTTCACAAGGAGATGCTGAGGTGTGTAGAGGATGGATATGTGGCAGGCTCAGAGAGGAGATGTGACTCGCTCAAAGTCATTTAGCAAATAAGTGTGGAAATGAAATTGATATCCATGTTTGGGTGACCTCACAGTCTGTGCCATCTTCTCAAAGGGGCTCACTAGTGAAGGTAGAAGTAAACACTAGACATTTCCTCAAATGAGATGAATTTTGTTTCTCCAGGGTCTCATTTCTCAATTTGTTATTTCCATGAGCCCTATCTGGACCTTAATAGTCTTGTGCAAAATAGAACACTGAGGTCTTTCATTGTAGTTTTATTATGTAGCTTTATTACTATGCATTTTATGTGGATTTTTAAAATATAGTGACTATTAACTATTAACCAAGCTCCTAAATTCCAATACGATCGTATTCATTTTGTCTTCATTTTAATAAGATGGACTTTTTGTTTTAGTATTTCACATTTTCAGATATTTTACAACATAAAGACTTCTTCTTGAAATTATAAAGCAATTAAAATCACCAAACCAGTGAAATTTAAAGGGTAAATAACATTATGATAGGAATCATATTTTATTATTTCTACCTAGGGGCCTAAGAAGTGGTCATTATTGATTTATAGGAGGAGGACTGATTAAGGAACACTCAGCCAGCTCTGTGACAATGTTGGCATTCTTATTACAGAGATATTGTGTCGACTCTATATCATCTTTTAGGTGGTCTCATGATTGCTTAAAGTTATCCTGCTCTAAATTCATATCAAATTGGGGGAAAAGAGTTTGAAGGGATAATGTTATCAAATGCTTTAATCTTAATCACCATTTATTAATTTTTCTTTTTCTCTCCATTTGTGTTTTTTCCTCTAGGAGAAAAATTCAAAGTGGAAACAAGAACAATTGCTGTTGACTTTGCATCGGAAGATATTTATGATAAAATTAAAGCAAGCTTGGCAGGTCTTCAAATTGGTGTTTTAGGTTTGTATATCTGCCACATTTATAGATTCTTCTTGCATTTATTGTTTGACTTTTACTATGATGGCATGGTTTCTTTTTGGTCATTAGGTGTTCAGTTGATAAAATGACTAGTGAGATCAAAATTGTCTTGTCAATACAATGGATCTTAGATGATATTAATTTATTTACACTTGCATCTTTGTGTTTTTAGTTATATTTTAATAGCTGTCTTATAATTTGGTTGGTTTTCCCTGCCTGCTTTATTTCCGGTCTCTCATTCTTTCTGTATATAGTTAGAGATAATTCTAATAATCACTTAAGGTGGGTGATGCTTACCCATATTTACAGATGAGGAAATGAAGGCTTAGGAAAGCTTTCCTCTGCCTTTTGTTCACTATGACTCCTTTCCCCACAGAAGCCTTTTTAGACATTATTTCTCCTGATCTTCCGTCTCATGAAATTTTAATACTACAGGTACACTGTACATCTCATTTATGTACTACATGTATGTCTGTACTTTGTAAATAACAATAATAAGATCTCATACTCCCCACCCCAACCCAAACTTTGTCCTCTTGGGGGAGACATCACCCCGTTTGGAAGAGTGGCTTAGGGAGCTTAAAGACTTGCCTCAGGTCACGTGAAGACGGAGTGGTGCAGCTGGGATTCAGCCCTCTTATTGTTTTTCCAGGACTACTACTCCCTTTTGCTACAGCGGAGCTACCTTGCTCTCATGACCAAACACAGATGTTTTTGCTGAGATGTGGAACTGTTGGACCTGGTTAGGGAAAAGAGTCACCAGATTTTAAGGGAAAAAAAAATGGGCTTTGAAAAGTTACCCACCATTCTTTGAGTCTTTTCTCGAAAGAAACAGGGCATGTAGTTCAGAAAAACTTTGCTTCTTCGTTAAACCTCTTTATTCCACTGCCAAAGTTGGTGTAAACTTGGTAATTGCCATCGTTTTCTTTACTGGGCTATAAAAGGAAGAAAAATGAAGAGAAAAATACTTGAAAAAAGTTTCCTAACATTTCTTTAGTCAAGACCCCACCTCCCTTCCTCGTACTGTAAATGGATTGTTTTATGTAGTTTCTTCTTAAGGCAATTTTTAAAAAGGTAAATACCTATACAGTGACTTTGGACGTGAGGTTAACCCTGGCTTTGACATGCCATTTTTTTTAGCTTCTGCCTGGTCCATATCGCAGGTCACCATATCCCACCTCCCCCACGCTGCTGCTCTCCTACTTATGGGAGCACTGATAGCAAAATACGAATGCAAACACAGGTCAAGTTTTTGTGTTGTGTCTACATGTTCTTTTCTAATACTTACCATATTGCCTGGGGTCTTTCACAGCTTCCTCTCTCTTAGATCTGGAATCCCACTAACAAAGGTAAAATTCTCGACTTTTTAAACTTCCAAATCAGTGGCAGCTATAACTTATTAGGTTAAGACACTTCCGTAGTCCATCCTGACCCCCTTCAAACTAGTCATGGACTGGAGAACGAAGCCCGTCTCAGGCCGAGAGGTGGATGGAAGAGCCCTAATGAGAGGAGACTTAGCTTCAATGTGTTCTTAGAGAAACACTTTCTTTCAGAAGTAATTTAGTTAATCATAATTGTTCTTAGCGTTACGCACATTTTAGCTGCTTTTCACTGGATAACTTTGAAACTATAGATACTCAGGGACTATGCCACTGAATATGAAAAATGTTGGACATCAGGTTGCTGCGGGGCTGGAGGGTTTTTAAAGGCACTCTTCATCTGTTCTTTCCTGACTCGGTCTATAGAAAGTCTACAATGTGAGCTTAGGTACAATAGATAGATCTGTTCGGGATGAGAGCACAAGGCGCATGATTCCCAAGCATGTTTTCCCACTTCTAGAATCCTAGGATTCGTGTCAGTATATAAGCATTGATGTTTAGACATAAGGATTGATATTTTCTTAGGCCACATATGCCAATGGAAGCATTGTTTTTATAGTCC
>NW_011888812.1:7706444-7714398 GCF_000151845.1 Pteropus vampyrus
CTCCCTCCCTCCCTCCCTCCCTCCCTCCTTCTTTCATTCATCAGTGAACCGGAGATAAAACAATGAACAAGAAAGCACCTGACTTCATGTATATACTATTCTAATAGGGAAGACAACACTGAACAAAAATACTTATCTGTAGGATAAGCATTGAAAAGGAACGGGCAGGGTGTACCAGGTGTCTAAAAGGGAAGAGGGGATTGATACAGGAAGAAACAATAAGGCAATGGGGTAAGAAAAAGGAAGACTGAAGAAATATTTAGGAAGTAAACAAAGCAGGATTTTGTGAGAGATTACAAGTGGGATGAAGAAGGGAAAACTCATGGATGACTTTCAGGTTTCTAGCTTGAGGGTCTGTGTAAATAGTGCCACTTACTAAAATGGGGAATCCCGGAGAAGGATTCTTTTTGGAGTTCCTCTAGGATGTCCCAGTGGGGTTTGTTAAGTTGATAGTTGCCTACATAGATCTAGGTTTCGGTAGAGCTCTAAACTAGAGATAGAGTTTGGAGATGAGTCATTTATGAGTAGTAATATTGAAACAATGAGACTGGAGATAATCCAAGGCGAATGTAGAGAATGTAAAGAAAAAGCTGAGGGTAGAGCTCTTTGTAATCAAAAGCTACCTGGAATGAAGGAGGCATCATTTTTTGCACAAGTTCAGCGCTGTCCAACAGGAGTATAATGCGAGCCAAATACGTAATTTTAACTTTTCTAGTAGCCACATTTTAAAAAAAGTAACAAATGAAGTTAACTTTAATGTATTTTATTTTAACCCACTATATCCAAAATATTATTACTTTAGCATGTAACTCATATAAAAATTGTTGAAATATTTTACATTCTTTCCCATACTGCCTTTGAAACTAGTGTGTATTTTGCATTTACAACATAGCTCAGGTCTGACTGGCTACATTTGAACTTTTAGTAGCCTGTGTACCTAGTGACAGACATCTAGCTGTAGTTCATTGTGACTGTGCCTCGTCCTCAGTTTGTGTGGGAGAACTATAAATATAATTTCTAGATTTTTCTTACGCTTTGACAGGGTTTTCAACCTGGGGCAATATTGCAATGGCTGGCAATGTCCAGAGACCTTTCTGGTTGTCAGTGATTGAGGCGGGAGGAGGAGGAAGTTCTGTTGGCCCCTGATGGGTAAAGGTCATGGATGACGCTAAACATCGTACAATGCACAGGACAGACTCCCAAGACACAGAATTATCAGCCTGAAATCTCGATAATGCTGGGTTAAGCGCCCCTGCTTGAAAGTTATAATATAATTAAAGAGCTGTGATTGGAATACTTACTGAGACAAACACACACACATACACAAACTCTATTTTTGTTTTCTAGTTGGTTACAGATCAATAATAAAAATAATTATAGGTAATGTTTGCATAATCCTTCAAAGTTTACAGCAGCACTTTTACATACATTATCTTATTAACTGGCTATATGTTTAGTTTTCTTCCTACTCTGCCACAGCTGTCTCCTTAATCATAAGCTCTGCATAATTATTATTGACAGTTATTAGCATATATCTTATCCTTACATCGCATTGTAATTTTAGTTTGTCAAGATTTTGAGGGAACTATGAAAATACCTTTAGGAGCTAAATTTTCTTACCGCTAGTCATGTTTCAACTCCGACTTCTATTTCCTTCACCAGTGCGGGTATAGAACTTACAGAGAAGTTGATGTTTTTGTTTTCTTTTTCATGATTACCTGGGTCTGTAATGCCTTCACCCTCTTTCTTCCCTCTCTCCTCTCAATCCAGATCCCACATAGCCCTGCCTCTTTCTAGGAAGTAGGAAGTAATCTTATTGTCCTTCCTCCTCTGCTTAGTATCAGTCTCACCTTTATATAACAGTCCCTAAAATGCTAAACGTGTAGATTGGTTTCTAGTACGATCTAGCAATCCGTATTACAGTATAGGAAGGAATTTTTTCTACCGAATATTAATGAGACCAGTACTGATAAAGAGAAAAATAAATCACCGAGGTACACTCCATTTGTTTGAATAGCATTAACCACCAAAGTATGGTCGGTGCTTAATAAAGAAAATTAGTATTTTCAGAACTACAAAGGAAAATGCTAAAGCCCTTTGTCATGAGAGAAACATCAAGTTTTCAATAAGATAAGTGGAAAGAAAACAGCCACAAATTGTGTGGATTTATTCTGAAAGGTCACCGTAACTTGATAAGACTATAAATGCGTAAGGTTGAGAAGCTGGATTCTTAACTCTGTTATGTAAAATAAGTAAGCATCTGCTGTCTTCTGGCAAATGCCAAGAAACACAGATTTGAGAAAGCTTAAAAAACTTCAACTAGTCAAAGAAAATGACATCAGTACTACTTTGAATAAGCAAACAATTGGTTAACAAAATGTAATGCTTTCTTGATTCCTCAGGAGAGACTCTCCTATGTGCTTCGTATTGGTTTGGAAGACTTTGCACAATACATTGCTGGGAGGGCGTGTAATTTACCAAGGCCAAAGGAGTAGCCTTGGATTTCAAGTATGCTGCAGATAATACTTTTTTCAAATTCCACTACTATGACTTTTTAACTTTTAAAAAAGTGACATTTTTATTCTAGAAGAAAAAATAGAAGGGTCCACCTAAAAATTATAATTACTTAGTTTGTGAATTATTTGAACATAAAATCAACCATAGCTTTATCAAGCTTCTAATGCATCCTATCCTAGACCAAGAATGTTCTCATGCTAAGTACTGTCAAGGTCTTCTCCGCCCATACTGCCATGGTTGATGTCAGCTGCAGAAACAAGAAACTCATTTGCTACAGGGTGACCTGTGATGCTATGCTGACTTAGTATATTCGGGCTTATTTATTACTTTAAAAAAAAAAAACAAGATTCATCCTAGTAAATTTGAAGATCTAATTGGCTTTATTAAGCACTTCATGAATTGGGCAGCATCCCATGTAGCAGCTAACAGGGCTCCGAGGGATTGTACAAAATGGAAGGGTTTATGGGAAGAGGCACGGGACAAGGGAGCTATTAACAAAAGAAAAGAAAGGATTATTTTTAGACCAGGACTTCTACTTTTGGGGGGAAGGGAATAGCAAGGGTTTTTATCATGCAGATTGCCTCTTTTATTCTATTGGGGGGAGGAATGGAGAGGTCCCACCTGACAGATTACCTTACTGGTGTTTGATGAGAAAATTCTAGACTCCATAATTATGATTGTTTCTGGGAAAGGTTGAAACAGCAGTTAGGTCAGGAATTTTATCACAAGTTTTTTATCACAAGTTTTATCACCAGTGATGTCGTTTTGGGTTTTCTCTTTAAGATAGAGTTTGGAGATGAGTCATTTATGAGTAGTAATATTGAAACAATGAGACTGGAGATAATCCAAGGTGAATGTAGAGAATGTAAAGAAAAAGCTGAGGGTAGAGCTCTTTGTAATCAAAAGCTACCTGGAATGAAGGAGGCATCATTTTTTGCACAAGTTCAGCGCTGTCCAACAGGAGTATAATGCGAGCCAAATACGTAATTTTAACTTTTCTAGTAGCCACATTTTAAAAAAAGTAACAAATGAAGTTAACTTTAATGTATTTTATTTTAACCCACTATATCCAAAATATTATTACTTTAGCATGTAACTCATATAAAAATTGTTGAAATATTTTACATTCTTTCCCATACTGCCTTTGAAACTAGTGTGTATTTTGCATTTACAACATAGCTCAGGTCTGACTGGCTACATTTGAACTTTTAGTAGCCTGTGTACCTAGTGACAGACATCTAGCTGTAGTTCATTGTGACTGTGCCTCGTCCTCAGTTTGTGTGGGAGAACTATAAATATAATTTCTAGATTTTTCTTACGCTTTGACAGGGTTTTCAACCTGGGGCAATATTGCAATGGCTGGCAATGTCCAGAGACCTTTCTGGTTGTCAGTGATTGAGGCGGGAGGAGGAGGAAGTTCTGTTGGCCCCTGATGGGTAAAGGTCATGGATGACGCTAAACATCGTACAATGCACAGGACAGACTCCCAAGACACAGAATTATCAGCCTGAAATCTCGATAATGCTGGGTTAAGCGCCCCTGCTTGAAAGTTATAATATAATTAAAGAGCTGTGATTGGAATACTTACTGAGACAAACACACACACATACACAAACTCTATTTTTGTTTTCTAGTTGGTTACAGATCAATAATAAAAATAATTATAGGTAATGTTTGCATAATCCTTCAAAGTTTACAGCAGCACTTTTACATACATTATCTTATTAACTGGCTATATGTTTAGTTTTCTTCCTACTCTGCCACAGCTGTCTCCTTAATCATAAGCTCTGCATAATTATTATTGACAGTTATTAGCATATATCTTATCCTTACATCGCATTGTAATTTTAGTTTGTCAAGATTTTGAGGGAACTATGAAAATACCTTTAGGAGCTAAATTTTCTTACCGCTAGTCATGTTTCAACTCCGACTTCTATTTCCTTCACCAGTGCGGGTATAGAACTTACAGAGAAGTTGATGTTTTTGTTTTCTTTTTCATGATTACCTGGGTCTGTAATGCCTTCACCCTCTTTCTTCCCTCTCTCCTCTCAATCCAGATCCCACATAGCCCTGCCTCTTTCTAGGAAGTAGGAAGTAATCTTATTGTCCTTCCTCCTCTGCTTAGTATCAGTCTCACCTTTATATAACAGTCCCTAAAATGCTAAACGTGTAGATTGGTTTCTAGTACGATCTAGCAATCCGTATTACAGTATAGGAAGGAATTTTTTCTACCGAATATTAATGAGACCAGTACTGATAAAGAGAAAAATAAATCACCGAGGTACACTCCATTTGTTTGAATAGCATTAACCACCAAAGTATGGTCGGTGCTTAATAAAGAAAATTAGTATTTTCAGAACTACAAAGGAAAATGCTAAAGCCCTTTGTCATGAGAGAAACATCAAGTTTTCAATAAGATAAGTGGAAAGAAAACAGCCACAAATTGTGTGGATTTATTCTGAAAGGTCACCGTAACTTGATAAGACTATAAATGCGTAAGGTTGAGAAGCTGGATTCTTAACTCTGTTATGTAAAATAAGTAAGCATCTGCTGTCTTCTGGCAAATGCCAAGAAACACAGATTTGAGAAAGCTTAAAAAACTTCAACTAGTCAAAGAAAATGACATCAGTACTACTTTGAATAAGCAAACAATTGGTTAACAAAATGTAATGCTTTCTTGATTCCTCAGGAGAGACTCTCCTATGTGCTTCGTATTGGTTTGGAAGACTTTGCACAATACATTGCTGGGAGGGCGTGTAATTTATTTACCAAGGCCAAAGGAGTAGCCTTGGATTTCAAGTATGCTGCAGATAATACTTTTTTCAAATTCCACTACTATGACTTTTTAACTTTTAAAAAAGTGACATTTTTATTCTAGAAGAAAAAATAGAAGGGTCCACCTAAAAATTATAATTACTTAGTTTGTGAATTATTTGAACATAAAATCAACCATAGCTTTATCAAGCTTCTAATGCATCCTATCCTAGACCAAGAATGTTCTCATGCTAAGTACTGTCAAGGTCTTCTCCGCCCATACTGCCATGGTTGATGTCAGCTGCAGAAACAAGAAACTCATTTGCTACAGGGTGACCTGTGATGCTATGCTGACTTAGTATATTCGGGCTTATTTATTACTTTAAAAAAAAAAAACAAGATTCATCCTAGTAAATTTGAAGATCTAATTGGCTTTATTAAGCACTTCATGAATTGGGCAGCATCCCATGTAGCAGCTAACAGGGCTCCGAGGGATTGTACAAAATGGAAGGGTTTATGGGAAGAGGCACGGGACAAGGGAGCTATTAACAAAAGAAAAGAAAGGATTATTTTTAGACCAGGACTTCTACTTTTGGGGGGAAGGGAATAGCAAGGGTTTTTATCATGCAGATTGCCTCTTTTATTCTATTGGGGGGGAGGAATGGAGAGGTCCCACCTGACAGATTACCTTAGTGGTGTTTGATGAGAAAATTCTAGACTCCATAATTATGATTGTTTCTGGGAAAGGTTGAAACAGCAGTTAGGTCAGGAATTTTATCACAAGTTTTTTATCACAAGTTTTATCACCAGTGATGTCGTTTTGGGTTTTCTCTTTAACATTACCCATTGACTTTTGTCTATTTGTATACAATGCCCATAATTTTGAGGCATCGTTTTAATAACAGTATGTATAAATAATAAAAATCGGTGGATTGCAAAGAATCATTGATTGTGAAAGCTGATATAGACCTTATTCTCTTTTTTTTCTATGCGCTTTATAAAATGGTTACTTGCTCCATTAATGTGCTTGTTGGGTTATTTTTAAATTAGTATCCTTTTTCCTCGGCTGAATGCAAAAATTTTTTTTGGTTATCCTTGCTCATGCAACCTTAAGTATTATGGGAAATACTTGGGAAATGTTCATGTTCCTTTTTTCTCCCCTAAAACCTAATATTTCTCAGAATGTTCTAATTTGGAGAATAGCTATTTGGAAATACATATCTTTTTTTCTTTTTTTTTTTTAATTAAGTTTGTTGGGGTAACATTGGTTAATACAATTATATAATTTTCAGGTGTACATTGTAATTTGACATCTATATATTCCATTGTGTGTTTACCACCCAAAGTCCAGTGTCCTTCAGCTACCATATATTTGATCTCCTTTACCCACTTCACCCTCCCCCATCCCCCTATATTTGACCTCTTTTACCCTGTCTATCTCCCCGCTCCTCCCCGACCCCCTACCCTCTGGTAACCACTGGTTTATTGTCCATGTCCATGAGTCTCTGTTTGTCTGTCCTGTTCATTTGTTGCTTTTAGGTTCATGTCCCACATATAAGTGATATCATGTGATTTTCAACTTTTTCTGTCTGACTTATTTCGCTTAGCATGATTATTTCGAGTTCCATCCATGTCGTCGCAAATGGCAGTATTTCATCTCTTCTTATGGCTGAGTAATATTCTATTATATATATGTACCACAGCTTCTTTAGCCAGTCATCAATCGTAGGACACTTTAGTTATGTCCTAAATAATGCTGCTATGAACATCTGTGTGCAAATATCTTTTCGGATATGGGTTTTCAAGTCTTTGGGGTAAATACCCAGTAGAGGGATTGCTGGATCATACAGTAGGTCAATTCTTAATTTTTTTGAGGAACCTCCATACTGTTTTCCATAGTAGCTGTACCGATTTGCAGTCCCACCAGCAGTGTATGAGGGTTCCTTTTTCTCCGCATCCTCTCCAACATTTGTTATTACTTGTTCTGTTGAGTATAGCTATTCTAACAGGTGTGAGATGGTATCTCATTGTGGTTTTGATTTGCATAGGAATACGTATCTTAAAAAATAGTTTGAGCAAAGATGAAGATTTAAGATCAGTCAACTCTATCTCTGTTAATACTTAAGTTTTCAAATTTTCTTAAAAACAACAACAACAACAACAACCCAAGAGCATTATTAGCTACGTGGGGGAAAGGACCAGTTAGCTTCCAACTGCGTAATTAATTGGGTTGGGGTCCAGAGGTGGCTTCCTTACAGTTCAGTCCTCAGAGTATCAAAGGAAGAGGAAGTAGATGTAGACCTGGGAGAGGGATCCACAGAGCTGCAAGAGCTGGGCTGAGGAAAACTTTTTCTAGGATCCCAGAGAAGAAAGAACACTTGAGCATACCAGAAAGTTTAGTGGTCCCGGTCGCATTCGATGAAGGAAGTTACAAGTAGAAGATTCTGGCTTCTGCAGAGGATTTAGACATACATAAAGCTACAGATTATCTTGCTAGTCTTGGGAATTTTACTAATTAAAAATAAGTTTTAAATTGCCTCCTCTTGAAATGTAAATATGTCTGAAAGGGCCAATAACATCTTTATTTATATCTTATTGAGATTAGTATATTCAGTTTATTGCCCATCTACTTTCTGGATCAGTCACTCTGAGGAAATGGCTATTTTAGGTAGTGAGACATGGA
>NW_011888812.1:7714448-7718322 GCF_000151845.1 Pteropus vampyrus
TCCCCCTATATTTGACCTCTTTTACCCTGTCTATCTCCCCGCTCCTCCCCGACCCCCTACCCTCTGGTAACCACTGGTTTATTGTCCATGTCCATGAGTCTCTGTTTGTCTGTCCTGTTCATTTGTTGCTTTTAGGTTCATGTCCCACATATAAGTGATATCATGTGATTTTCAACTTTTTCTGTCTGACTTATTTCGCTTAGCATGATTATTTCGAGTTCCATCCATGTCGTCGCAAATGGCAGTATTTCATCTCTTCTTATGGCTGAGTAATATTCTATTATATATATGTACCACAGCTTCTTTAGCCAGTCATCAATCGTAGGACACTTTAGTTATGTCCTAAATAATGCTGCTATGAACATCTGTGTGCAAATATCTTTTCGGATATGGGTTTTCAAGTCTTTGGGGTAAATACCCAGTAGAGGGATTGCTGGATCATACAGTAGGTCAATTCTTAATTTTTTTGAGGAACCTCCATACTGTTTTCCATAGTAGCTGTACCGATTTGCAGTCCCACCAGCAGTGTATGAGGGTTCCTTTTTCTCCGCATCCTCTCCAACATTTGTTATTACTTGTTCTGTTGAGTATAGCTATTCTAACAGGTGTGAGATGGTATCTCATTGTGGTTTTGATTTGCATAGGAATACGTATCTTAAAAAATAGTTTGAGCAAAGATGAAGATTTAAGATCAGTCAACTCTATCTCTGTTAATACTTAAGTTTTCAAATTTTCTTAAAAACAACAACAACAACAACAACCCAAGAGCATTATTAGCTACGTGGGGGAAAGGACCAGTTAGCTTCCAACTGCGTAATTAATTGGGTTGGGGTCCAGAGGTGGCTTCCTTACAGTTCAGTCCTCAGAGTATCAAAGGAAGAGGAAGTAGATGTAGACCTGGGAGAGGGATCCACAGAGCTGCAAGAGCTGGGCTGAGGAAAACTTTTTCTAGGATCCCAGAGAAGAAAGAACACTTGAGCATACCAGAAAGTTTAGTGGTCCCGGTCGCATTCGATGAAGGAAGTTACAAGTAGAAGATTCTGGCTTCTGCAGAGGATTTAGACATACATAAAGCTACAGATTATCTTGCTAGTCTTGGGAATTTTACTAATTAAAAATAAGTTTTAAATTGCCTCCTCTTGAAATGTAAATATGTCTGAAAGGGCCAATAACATCTTTATTTATATCTTATTGAGATTAGTATATTCAGTTTATTGCCCATCTACTTTCTGGATCAGTCACTCTGAGGAAATGGCTATTTTAGGTAGTGAGACATGGACAAATCATTTTGAACTGGAAAAGGAGAGGCTTAAAGAGGAAATGACAGTCGTAGGTTAGTGATCGCTGGGGTGCTGAGAGGAAGAAGGATAGAAGGGTAAAACCGGTTGAGAGAGCACTGAGGATAAATTTCCTGTGTTTGGAAGTGACTTCATCCCTCACTCCTTCTCCCTCACCCTTCCCTTTTTTTTTTTAATGTAGCTCTGTGATAAAATGGCTCAAGCCTAAGAAAGGGCAGAGGCCGTTGGCCTAGGTACATAGGAAAGGGTCACAGGAGGGTGATGGGACGATAGTCTTTGGAGACAATGGAGTCCCTCTGTTACACTGAGATATGATTTTCATGCCTTCTAGGGGTTTGGGACACTTCCAAAACTTCCCTTTTGTAATGCAACCACATTCTGTCCCTGACCACCCAGAGTTAGTGTAGACTTTATAAGTTCAGGAGCGCAGTCCCCAACAATAATGTCCTTCTTTCAGACACCAACTGTAGATCTGGGGGCTCCTATGACCCCATCAGGTTTAATATTTGCTAGGACATCTCACAGAACTTAGGAAGCACTATACCTATGATTTCAGTTTTATTATAAGGGATGCAAATTAAGACTAGTCAAATGAAGAGGCACAACAGGACGAGGTCTCCAAGGGGTCCGAATGGAGAGCTTCTGTGCCCTCTTAAGGAGTCAGGACTCATCACACTCCCCACATGTTCACCAACTAGCCTCACTGAGCTTTAGTGTCCAGAGGTTTGTTTGTTTGTTTGTTTGTTGTTTGTTTGTTTTGGGGGGAAGGGCTTCATTATGTAGGCATGATTAATCGAATCATTGGTTGAGTGTGTGTACTCAATTTCCAATCCCCCCCCACTCCCAACCCTTTGCAGAGGTTGGGCTGGCTCAGAGCCCTAAGCCTCTAGTGCACAGGTTGGTCTTTCTGGTGACCAGTCCCCATTCTGATTTATCTCAGGTAAGATGAACTCAGGTGTGATCCAAAGGCCCACCATGAATAACAAAGGCAGTCCTATTGCCTTGGATATTCCAAAGGTAGAACCTCCATTCCAGGAATCTGGGACAAAGACCAAATTCTCTATTATACAGCAGCGGTCTCCAACCTTTTTGGCACCAGGGACCAGTGCTCCTATGAGAATATAATGCCTGATAGTCTGAGGTGGAGCTGAGGCGGTGATGCCAGTGCTGGGAAGCGGCTGCAAATACAGATGAAGCTACTCACCTGTTGTGTGGCCCGGTTCTTAACAGGCCACAGATCAGTACCAGTCCGCAGCCTGCGTGTTGGGGACTTCTGTTATACAGTACCTCTCCTTTCCTATTTGTTGATCGAGTCATTCAATCAATCATATACTGATTCATTCAAGTAAAATTACAGAGATATAACAGTAAACAAGGCTGATATTTCTGCTTTCATGGAAGACAGCTATTGAACAAGTAATTGAGAATGTGTTGCATATAATGGAAGAGTATGTTACTGAGAAAGTTCAGAGTGTCGGAGACAATCTCTCTGAGAAAGTAATATTTAAATTGAGATCCGAAGGCTGATTAACCCTGGGAGAAAAGATGTGGGAAGGGCTTCTAGGTAGAATAAACGATGTGTAGTTGGAGGAACTGACAGATCTGAAATCTAGAACACAGGTTGCAGAGAAGACAGTGTCTGGAGCCTGGAGATTAAGCAGGGCCAGATCACAAATGACTTAGAAAACCAGGTTCATACATTTGGACTTTATTCGAAGCACAATGTAGACATTGTAGAGTTTTAAGCAGCGAGTCGACGTTTTCCTAAAATTTTGGATTGTTCTGATTGCCAATTGAAGAGCGCAAGAATTGGTACAAGGAGACCAGCAATGAGACATAGTATGAAGATGGTTTATATAGGATGTTGGCAATGGGAATGGGTAGAAGTGAATTGACTAGTGAGGTGTTTAGGAAATAGAAGCAGGACCGATTTCTGATGGAGGTCCTCATCAGAGGTCTCGTCTGACAGGAGTGAAGAGTAACAGTGGTGGCTGTTTGTTTTGTTTTTAATTATTATTATCAACATTCATTAAGCATTTTTACATGCCAGTCACCACACTAATGAATCTCATGTAATCCTCAACAATCCTGTGAAGTAGATATTAATATTTCTATGCCCATTTTATAGACAGGAAACAGATTACAGAGGTTAAATACATTGTCCAGATTATACAAATAATTAGCAACTTCCAGGTTCTCACTTGAGCAACTGGGTGCTAGTTCCCTATGCCAGGAAACGTTGGATCAGGAGCAAATGGTGGTTTCACTTTGGGGTATGTTCAGCTTGACAGGGCTGTGAGAAATCCAAATGGAGCTTCAAATAGTTGATTCTGGCGTAAATGCCCTCCTTTGTGTTGAATGAGGCAGAATCCCGGTGTAACCAAGTATGGCAAGCAGAAGAAGTACATGGAATTTTTTTTTTTTAATGTTAGGAGACTAAACAGAAACATTATCAGACTATAGTTCCACCAGATGTGTTGAATGAGATTGGATTTCTAAAGTGAGAATGAGACCTAGAATTCAGATGTATTTCCTTTTAATAGAAACCCACCAATAATATTAATTAGAACAGAACC
>NW_011888812.1:7718372-7736965 GCF_000151845.1 Pteropus vampyrus
GTTGGTCTTTCTGGTGACCAGTCCCCATTCTGATTTATCTCAGGTAAGATGAACTCAGGTGTGATCCAAAGGCCCACCATGAATAACAAAGGCAGTCTTATTGCCTTGGAAATTCCAAAGGTAGAACCTCCATTCCAGGAATCTGGGACAAAGACCAAATTCTCTATTATACAGCAGCGGTCCCCAACCTTTTTGGCACCAGGGACCGGTGCTCCTATGAGAATATAATGCCTGATAGTCTGAGGTGGAGCTGAGGCGGTGATGCCAGTGCTGGGAAGCGGCTGCAAATACAGATGAAGCTACTCACCTGTTGTGTGGCCCGGTTCTTAACAGGCCACAGATCAGTACCAGTCCGCAGCCTGCGTGTTGGGGACTTCTGTTATACAGTACCTCTCCTTTCCTATTTGTTGATCGAGTCATTCAATCAATCATATACTGATTCATTCAAGTAAAATTACAGAGATATAACAGTAAACAAGGCTGATATTTCTGCTTTCATGGAAGACAGCTATTGAACAAGTAATTGAGAATGTGTTGCATATAATGGAAGAGTATGTTACTGAGAAAGTTCAGAGTGTCGGAGACAATCTCTCTGAGAAAGTAATATTTAAATTGAGATCCGAAGGCTGATTAACCCTGGGAGAAAAGATGTGGGAAGGGCTTCTAGGTAGAATAAACGATGTGTAGTTGGAGGAACTGACAGATCTGAAATCTAGAACACAGGTTGCAGAGAAGACAGTGTCTGGAGCCTGGAGATTAAGCAGGGCCAGATCACAAATGACTTAGAAAACCAGGTTCATACGTTTGGACTTTATTCGAAGCACAATGTAGACATTGTAGAGTTTTAAGCAGCGAGTCGACGTTTTCCTAAAATTTTAGATTGTTCTGATTGCCAATTGAAGAGCGCAAGAATTGGTACAAGGAGACCAGCAATGAGACATAGTATGAAGATGGTTTATATAGAATGTTGGCAATGGGAATGGGTAGAAGTGAATTGACTAGTGAGGTGTTTAGGAAATAGAAGCAGGACCGATTTCTGATGGAGGTCCTCATCAGAGGTCTCGTCTGACAGGAGTGAAGAGTAACAATGGTGGCTGTTTGTTTTGTTTTTAATTATTATTATCAACATTCATTAAGCATTTTTACATGCCAGTCACCACACTAATGAATCTCATGTAATCCTCAACAATCCTGTGAAGTAGATATTAATACTTCTATGCCCATTTTATAAACAGGAAACAGATTACAGAGGTTAAATACATTGTCCAGATTATACAAATAATAATTAGCAACTTCCAGGTTCTCACTTGAGCAACTGGGCGCTAGTTCCCTATGCCAGGAAACGTTGGATCAGGAGCAAATGGTGGTTTCACTTTGGGGTATGTTCAACTTGACAGGGCTGTGAGAAATCCAAATGGAGCTTCAAATAGGTAGTTGATTCTGGCGTAAATGCCCTCCTTCGTGTTGAATGAGGCAGAATCCCAGTGTAACCAAGTATGGCAAGCAGAAGAAGTACATGGAATTTTTTTTTTTTAATGCTAGGAGACTAAACAGAAACATTATCAGACTATAGTTCCACCAGATGTGTTGAATGAGATTGGATTTCTAGAGTGAGAATGAGACCTAGAATTCAGATGTATTTCCTTTTAATAGAAACCCACCAATAATATTAATTAGAACAGAACCTTTAGGTTAAAACCGGGTGATCCAGCTGTGATTTCAGAAATATAAATAGAACCATAATTCATGAAAATGACAAATGTTCCTCCCGTTAGCTAAGATTTAACTACCAGTCACGTCTTCCTTCCTTCCTTGTCCCCTCTTCCAAGTTTACGTATAGTAAACCTTTCCTAGTTTTGTAATGAAGATCACATAGCAGTTTATAATTAAAGAGTGGAAATGAAATGTTCTGTTGTATTACTTCTGACTCGATCTTAATTTTTCAATTTCTGATTAAAGGCACTGTAAATTTAAAGCCTTGTAAACTCTCTTTTATTTAGGAATTGCTACTCGCAAGTGTATGAAAACTGTGAAGTTTGCAAAATGTTTTACATAGTGTTCCAAATATCATCTGTCAGAGTATGAACATGTGCTAGCTACAGCAATATGTTAAATAAGGCAAAAAAGAATTTTCTTTGCGTCACTTTCCACACTCTCTGCAGACTGTAAGACTAGATCTACTTGAGTAAAATAAAGAGGGTAGAGAAGCAATTAGGATCAATTTAATCAGTATAAATGGTTATTCTGGTTAACTGTTGCCTAGAGCTAGTTCTCTTTTAGAAGGCTCTGTCCACTTGGACGTAGTTCATATATAATACGAGCAGTGACCTTGTCTAAGCTGCCACCTCCCCAGCACCTAGAATAGTGTTGGGCACAAAATAGGAGTTAAATAAATACTTGTTGAATAAATGACTATACTAAAGTAGTACTACTTCTTAATTTTATTAACATACTAGTATGTTCAAAGCATTGGGTTAAAGATGTATATCATCTCATTTAATTCTTAAATTATTATCCCTGCTATACGTAAAGATCAAGAGGAAGCAGGCTTATTGGGGTGAAATCACTTTCCTCTTGTTAGGAGCTGGTAGTAGTAGAGCCAAGACTGAAAACTTGGCTCTGTTGTGTTGGACTCTGAGATCCAGACTCTTAGCTCAAAAGCTTACGATGGAAGAGGTTTTCCCCCCACTTTTGGTACATACACTATTACTATGTCTAAATTTAAAATCCAGTTTATTTTGAAATATGATGAAGTGGTGGCATTTTATTCAAATCCATTTTTCTTAATGAAGTCTAATAGGTTTTCCATTTCTCTGTTCTTTGAGTACTAGAACTGGATTAGTGTATGTAACTATAAAAGCGACTGAAATGTAAATTTAACATTTTCTATGTTAATATGATGAGAAGGAAATAGAGAATACGTTGAATTATTTGATATATATTGGGAAGTCCAAACATTAGGCAGTGTATTTTTAAACCACCTTAACTTCTTATGTCTCTGATTTATCTGGGAAAAGCAGCAGGTTGAAAGTGATCTGCGTGTGGATGCCTGCATCTGTTATTACTGTGTTTGTTCAAATGGATTTTTATTTTCTAGTTATTTATTGTTGTTTGCTCCTGCCTCGTGCCCAACCCAGTTACCAAAAATCTAATTTTCTAATGACGTCATTATCTCTATAGCAGCTGGTCTTGATAAAAGATTCTAAAAGTCCAGTAGATCAGAAGCAGCAGCAAATGAATTTAGAAGAAACAGAAATTTTGTGTATGTTTTTATTTCCTTTTGAAGTATGAGATGTGGAAGTGATTTTTAAACTCTAGTTTGATATAATTTAGGATATTTATATAACATTCAGAACTACTTTGTGGATTTTCTGAGTCTTTACAATACTTATCGATAGTAGTGTTTTCGAAAATTCTGAATGGGAGCATGGAGAGCACTACTGAGCCCCAAATACTGATAGTTCTCTGTGAGAATCAACTCCATTAGGATGGCTTCTTTGCCTGCCCCCTCCTCCTCTTTCCACTTACCTTGTCCTTGTTCTTGGTCTATCTTCACATCTGTTCTCCACTGAATAAAAAATTTAAATCTGTCTCTGGTGTCTCAGTTGAAGAATTAAAAAAAAAAAAAAAAACCCTCACTAATGAATAGATATTGAATACCAATTTACAATGCTACCCTTTAAGAAGGGATTTTCAACTTTCTGAATAATGTTGGAATAACTTGTGGCATTGTTTGGTTTGGCGAATCCTATAATGAATCCTGTAATATATAAAGATGGCATTGCATCTCTTAATGAGATTAAGTTATAATGGAAACTTTTCCACCCTTCACTCCTACCCACAAAGCCTGTTTTCTGCCTTTTTCAGTTCCCTGAAAACCTTCGGCCTGCCATTGGTTATTGCTGCCACCTAATGTCTCAAAATAAAATTGCAGTGGGTTGCTTTTTCCAAAAGATCGCACTATTGTGCAGTTTATGGAAATAACTATTCGAGAGCAACAGTTGTTTTTCCTCTACATTCTTAAATAATTGCACTCTGAAGTGGTTACTGATTCTAGAGATTATGGGTCACGTATATTCCATCAGCAAAGGTGCAAATACTAAAACAGGAAGAGATTTGAGAGTCCTAATCCTTACTGTAGGACATTTTGCCAGTGTGACATTGACGTTAACTTGCACTCGTAAAACTGGGATCGATATTCTGACAGATCTGTTCTGGCTTTAACATTTTTCTTGTGTATTTTTGGATATGAAAGCGTAGCCCTCCTACATGATACTTTTTATTTGAGCTGAAGGTTTCAGTGTTGACCAGGTTTTCTGTTAGAGCTGTGTTAAGTAGATGCTCATGTTTTTATTGTGTGAGTAGATAGATGCTTTGATAGCTTTTCTTTGCTCAATTAGCAGAGACAGATCTGAAGATTTTCTATTGTTAATGCATCCTTAACCATGGTAACACTTCCTGCTTGCGTAGTTATTCAGTTATCCGTGGGCTTCCTTAGCTCGACTTTGTACTTGTAGTACATGTTGCAAAGACTGCAAAATCTACTCTGCTGCTTATAAAGTTCCCAGATTTTTTTTAAAAACCTAGTCTGAATTTTAAGATTTATAATTATATTCTTCAGTTTTCTTCAGCATTTTGAAATAGAGTATTAATTTTTTCATGGAATAGAAAGGAGTCTGAAGACAGAAAGTTTGCTAGATATGAGAGAATGGAGGGAGATGGAGTTTCTTGCATGTGATGGAAAATTTGAAAACATCCTGATGAATATTACAATTTAGCAAAAGCTTTCTTCAAGGATTCTATTATCTTAAACTGACTGTGTAAAGAATATTTTGTTTATGTGTAGCATTTTAACAAATATTTTTGGTTGTCGCTCTTTCTCTTACTGACACTGTAAATTAGTTATTCATCCTTTATAATTCTGTACATGGTTAAAGCAAAGTCAAGTGAATATAAAGCCTTACCTTCAACTAGTTTTGGCTTAATTATTAACAGATCTTTTATAGAATTGATTCCTAGAACCCCTGGTTAGTGGAGACCCTACTGAATAGAATAAAAAATGGATTTGGACCTGCTCTTATTAATTATGTTTAGATACTATCCCTATTCAGATGGGCATGAATCCTAATTAAATACAGTTTGCCTTGCCATTATCCTATACTTAACAGACTTTCAGATAGGTTTCGGTGATCTTGTTCAAGCCATTATGACCAAATTGTGCTAGTAAAATCTTGAGACTGTCAGCCTCAAGCAACTGGCTTACTGCCAAATATAGAACCCTTCTTAAGTTCCTTTGAACTACTAATTTATCAGGTTTATCTAGCACAATTTCTTTTCAGCTTTAGCAGCCTGATCATAATTTTATTATTTTTTTGCTACTGAAACCTTTCTTTTCTGATACTTTACAGTTTTATTAAATATTACTATCAGATATCTGTTTATTATCCAATTATTACTTATTTTTTTTCCGAATTGAATAGTGGATGTAGGCATATGATGGCTTTAATGTGGTGGTTAAGAGCCTTGCCTCTGAAGTCAAATTTCCTGAGTTTGAATTCCTTCTCTATAACCTTGGGTGAGTTATTTAACTGCTGTAAACTTCAGCTTCCTAATATGTAAAAGGCAGATAATAATAGGAACTACCTAATATAATTGTCGTGATGATTAAATACAGATATTTAGATAATCCATTTCATTATTTATTTGGCTTGAATAAATTCTAAGATATTTTATTCATATTTGATTCCTACACATGTTCCTTATTCTGGGTTTGTCTTTGTCTTTACAGAGCTAAGGAAACCATAGAATATCTGAGTACTCATCACGTACCCAATTGTGTATAAATTTATTCATAGCTTCTCAATTGTCTTGTAGCCCCAATTTTAGGTTAAGTGATCGAGAAGTGGGAATACAAGGAAGACTAAGATCTGATCTGGACTTTCAAGGCCTTATGGGCTAGTAGGGAAGGATGGTGTACTGGGGACATTTAGTATGATGCACTCTCCTGGCCTCCACAGAGAAACCTTTTCTTACTTCCTGGACAGGATCAGACTCTCCAGGTATAGGCTCCCACGGCACCCTGTACTGTGTAATGAAATAATTGTTTTAATCCTTTTTGTTTAGTGCCTTTCTTCTCCCTCTTGATTGTATGTTTCGTGATGCCAGAAACTGACTTTTCTTTCTGGTTTTGTTGGATGATTAAATGAGCACACATATTAGAGATGAAGAAACTGAGATGCGTATCATACAGTGATATGTACATTTTCTGAAATAGTTATAAGTAGAACTCAAGTTTCCAGTCTCCTACACTGCAGTATGTGCCGCCTTTTAAAAAAGTATACTATGAAAAATTAAGACCCAGAGGAAGTTAAACAACATCTACAAATAACTATCACAGAGGCAAAATATACATAGTCTAGGGGGTATGGAAATTGGGAAGTGATTATAAGTTCTTTTGTTGCGAGTTGGGTGGTAGATACAAGAGAAGACATTTGAACTGTACATACACTGATAGATTTTGGATAGAAAGGTATGGCAAAGGTCACTCCATCCATAAACACTGTGTCATCAAATATTATTTTAGCCCTGTAATCTTTAATCTCATTATTTCAGTAAGTCTATAAAACATATATGTTAGCCAACTAATGATCTCGTCTTATTTCAGTGAACAACGTGGGAATGTCATATCAGCATCCTGAATACTTTCTGGAAATTCCTAACTTGGACGATGTAAGTCTGTCTTCGTATATTATGGTAACAAAAGGAATGCGTACAGGTATTGGGGAGGCAATATGGTCTCAGGCTGCAAGGTACATACCCTGGCTGTTCTGTTTGCTGCCTGAGTTACTCTGAGAATTTATCTCAACCATACTTAGTGTCTGTTCCCTCACCCATAAAATAGACAACTTCACAGTGATGTTAGAAAGATTGAATGAGAAAATACTTATAACTTCGTTTGTACAGTGCCAGGCTCAGTAATAACTCTAGTTCTGTTATTCTTATGTTTATTATATCAAAACAGCTCTGTTTTAAGTATTAGGATTCTAAACTCCAATCTAAAAACTATAAATGTGTTAATATATAGCAATATACTAGTTGATTCAGGTAAACTAGCTCTACCAAAATGAAAGCTATATCCTTGATGCATAATTCTTTAATAAAAACTAGAAAAACCTATCATTGAAGGAATATGTAATTTTTTTTGAAATTGTTGAAAATCTGAGATTCAATCATTTCTCCTTTTCATATTATCAGAGGAAATTGCAGTATGTTCCTGTTTATTTTAGATTAAGTCTGTCTTTGTTTTCAGATTTTATTTGCACACATACCTTGGATTTTGCATATTAGCATGAATTGCTGCTTTTGATAGAAAGGTACTATAGCATTGAGAGTAAAATAAAACGTGTCTCTCCACCCCAACTCTAATTCTTTCCCAAGGTCTCCACTGTATCTGGGAAAACTTTCAATGCATCTCTAGGTCCCTTATGTATATATCTAATACAGTCATTTCCATGGTCAAGTCTATATAAACATCAATATTTTTTTTTTGCAGACCATCAAGAAACTGTTACTTATTAATGTTCTTTCTGTTTGTAAGGTAAGCAGTTTTTTTTTTTTTTTGTATCAATTTATCATTTGTTTTTGGTTCTTTCTATTTAACAACACTGACATAATCAGTTTGTTCATTTCCATCAACTCTTGTTTTGGTATAAGTGTGTATTCTAGTCTATTTCCTTATATCTTCAGGAAGTAGAAAGAACTCAGTACCAAACAGGTGTGTGTATAATTTTGCTTTTTAACAACTGCTTCCTCTATGCAAACACTGTGGTAGGCCCAGGGACTACACACAATGAGACTGAAGATTGATTTATGCCAAGTTTTTATCTACATGCCATGCATCACTGATAAATTGTTTCCGTTCTGTGTTTCCTGTGATACATGTTAGTTGATTAAATGTTGTGATAAAGGATTGTATGGGAAGTATAGGACTATAAAGTAATGGATGGTTTTTACTAGTCACACATAAAAACTGCTCCATTTTCTAGTTGCTAGACATGCATTATAGCCAGATCACTTGTATATACTGACAAAAGACACCACAGCTAATTTATGCTAAAAGGAAGACTAGCTAGCAAATACGAACATCTGAGTACCATTTTTCTTTGTATTTTAACAGTAATTACAATAAGATACCAAACCTTGATTATATATACTAGACCATCAGAAAATATTGTCTGAGGCAAACTTTCCATGGGCAATGTCGGATACTTTAAATTTGAACAAACTGATGGAAAGCCAGATCCACTTTCAATAACTCTTATGTACTAGTTTAAGGAAATCAAAAAATATTTAACTCAAAATGATGAGAATTAACCAGATAAATATAAATAAGAACTTAATTATTAATTTTCATTTGATGGCATAGTCTTGATCTTTTTCTCTCTTGTATAAAGAAAAATGCTTGAGTCTTCATGTTCTGGGAAACCATAACCCTTATACAGTTTTCAAGTCCAAGAGCCCTGAAATCTTGTGCCTTATTCAACTTTTCATATGTGGCTGTGTTTCTCCTTGCATAATATGTATGTTGCTTTTAAAGTGGTTAGTTAATTCAGTTTTTATATGATTTTATATAATTTTATCAATACAGTTGATTCAGATAAACCAGCTCTGCCGTAATGAAAGCTACACCCTTCACACATACCACATAACATTGGCAGCTTACTGCTTAAAGGCACCTCAAATGAATTATATTTGCCAAGTAATTTTATAAAGCAAATAATTACTATCCTTTTTGTTGTTATTAACCAAGGTTTTTTCTCACAGAAGATTTAGCTTAAGTGAGGTAAACTACCAACAAGGATCTGTGAGTAGATGTGGAGCAAGAGGAAAAGCACAAAATTCATGCTTTTAAAACATGGATAATGTGAATATATCTGTGCAGTTTTAAAGATATTTCCCTTGGCGTGTTTATATAAACGCGATTATCCTTTAATAATCTGTATGAGGTTTCAAGCTAATTAGATAACGCCCTCATTTACTAGTTATATGGCCTTGGGCAAATTAGTTATTCTCTGCTTCAGTTTTTCATCTATAAATCAAAGATGATAATTCTTTTTACCTAATAGAATTGTTTTGGGAATTAAACAAGGTAACACATATAAACCTTTTAGAATAGTGCCCAGATTATAGTAAGAGCTCTAAAATGTGTCTATTATTATTTAATTGAGTTCAGAGCTGATAAAGATTTTTAGTGAATATGTACGTCTATAACTTTATTTTTAACAAGCAAAGTTTTTTGATGAAAATTAATATTCTAGGCCATAATATTTATGTTTTGTGGTTTTGCCTTTTGAAATGACTGTGAAGTACTATTATTTTGATAAATTTTTCTACTACATTTGGCCAGATGCTTAAAAATAATGAGTATTAAAACTATGTACATGTGTATCATTATATATTCTGTATTTTCTTCCGCTTGTTAATACTTATGTGTTTGTATAATCTGATAGTATAAAACCCTGGCCCTCCCTGTGTCCCAGAGCATACGTTTTTGACGTTTTTGGCCGACAGTATACAGAATACTAATGATAAAAGGCCAAGGTCCTGACCTTGATCTGTGAGAACCAGTCAGCTTGCTGTGCTCCATGGCCACACACTGCATCCTTCAAGCAGCATCTGAGCACAGATCAGCATGTGCTGGTGGTGATCACCTCCCGTCCCTGCTTAAAGATGATTAGTGCAGGGGGAAATGTGGATAAAGCGGCACAAATCCAATAGCACTGGAGAGTACCTTTCAGTTTGTTGATGATAATGATGAAATAAAAATGAGCCACCAGTCTTAATATCTTGGGCAAATTATAAAATACTTCTCCTTCCTCTTTAGTCTTCCTCTTCTACTCCCCACCCCCCCCCACATTGGCATATATACTTGTTCCCATGAAATCAGTTAGTGGAGACAAATGCTAAATTATTAAAAATACCGAATCATGTATTGTGAACCATATTGATGGGAAGTATCACCAGTAGAACTGGATATATGCCTAAAATTTTTGTATGTAAACGTCTTTTTGCAAATCAGATTCTACTTACAGAGCACTAAGAGGGCTTGCTATTTAAAACACTTCTTCCTTAAGCCAAATAATCATTCTTTATCTTTAGTGTAAATATGAATTTTCCTGTCCCTTTGTGATATGCACTTTTACTGGAAAAACAATTCAAAACTCTTGATTTAT
The DNA here is from genome assembly GCF_000151845.1 of Pteropus vampyrus. NCBI lineage: Eukaryota > Metazoa > Chordata > Mammalia > Chiroptera > Pteropodidae > Pteropus > Pteropus vampyrus. Next base: position 7,728,605 of record NW_011888812.1, read on the forward strand.
TCATCATGGAGTTAATATCTGGAGGACAGCCAGTTTTTTTGTTGTCGTACTATAGCAAGATCACTGTAGTTAACATCTCCGTAGCACAGTTGACTAGTGACTGTTCAGTTATGAAAATCGTTTCACTCACAATGGGAGGTGAGTGGTGTGCAGTAGGTAACCTGAAGGCCAGAAAAGTAAGCTGGGACATGACTGTGCAGGAACTTGAGTTCTGTGCTCAAGAGGATGGAGAGCCATAGAAAGCTTTAAAGTAGAAATAAGGCGTGATCTGTTCTGCATTTTAGAAAGGCATTTCTAGTGGCAGAGGGACATGGCAATGTGTATTTCCTATTATATGTGTTTGTCTTATTTATACCGAAAAAAGGGCACTCACCTTGATGAAGTTTTGTGTGTGGTGCTCCCAGGTTTAGTGTTCTTTTGTGCTGCTGTCATATGCCCTATGGTATATTTTGATGAACTGTTCCTTTTGTCCTGTTATTGACTATGTTGTGTTGTCAGGGCCAGGGCTACATTTTCAGTAGCAATGGCGTTTAGAGCCCTAGGGTAACTTAAAAGATGAGAGTTGGTCTGGCTCTACAATCTTACAAGATTTTATGGTGGCTAGACATCAGGGGAGCTGGGGCATGGATGTCTGAAGGCTAATGCCCCAATAAATGCATTGACAAGGTTTTTATAAGAAAGAGATCTACCTCTTCTCCCCATCAGTGTTGGTCCAAATATTATCTCCTCACCAAACCACGTGATAGTCTTTCCTGGCTGTGAAGCATGCCAGGAATTAGCTTGCCCTTGTGACCTTGTGCTTGTGTCTCTAACTTGGAGATGTGTGCTGGGTGGGGCCCCAGCATCGTATTATAAGTTCTGTGCTATGCCATGAGCAGTAAATGACCTGGCTTTACATTCCTTCAGGTCCAGGATTATTGCTTGGTTCATGTGCTCCTGTCCTATATCAATAGGTCAGATGATTGTAAAAGTCACATAAATCCTATATTCCAACAGAAGAATAATAAAAATGAAATATCCTGACCAAAGGAATTGTAGGTCGTCACCAGACAAAGTGGTAGTGAGCGATCCAGAAGAATGTTAAGGAAGAAATATTAATGGGAGTGTTTTTGCCTGTGGACCCTGATGTTTAATCATAGATTCCAGTTTAGGCCACTGAGCTCTCCAGTTCCATCTGATCGTTTCACTTTTCATTTTATCTAATAATTTATTTCTTTAGATTTAGTCCTTTCTTTCCCTCTCAGTGACTTACTTAACCAAGCTTTCCGTTTACCAGGCTTAATACTGTTAGTTGAGGCAACCCAAGGGATGTTTAGAAGCCTTGTTGCCTGCTTTTCCAGTTTTGCTCCCAAATCCTTCAGGGTTAAATTTAGTCTTGTTCTCTTCAGAGCAGATAACTGCCAAGGAGAGAACAGTGGTGTGGAAATTCTACATAGGTGACCAATATGGCAGATAGATTGGCCTTAAGCTGGAAGAAAAGTCCTATAGCTAGGGCTTTTTTCTTGTGATTTCCGATGCTCGGTGACTAAAATCTAAGATAATGACCTTGAGACCAGAAACAGTGGAATTCAGAGATAATTAAACTTCCAGATATTGAACCACACTCTTCCAAAATAGTTCTGGTCTTATGCCTGGAGGGCTTCCCATCTCAGAGTACTGAGAGAATTTGCAAATGAAATTGTCATACTGCTATTGATTACTATTAGAGAAATCACGGAAAAGGGGGAGAAGTGCCACAACTCCAGAGAAAAGTAAATACAAGACCTATTTCAGATAGTATGTTGAACGTCACACCAATCCAAAGACAAGTTCTAAAATGATCTTGTGTTGTTTCTGATTTGTTTTAGCATTTGCCAGACTTGGAGTTGCCTGCCTTCTCTAGGTGTGCTTTTTGATTTCTTTAATGACAGTTTTAGGACCTTAAGACACCATAGACTCTTCAGTCCTTTTCAAATGGACACTGCCCAAACAATAAACCTGAACTGCTTGCAACTCCCTAAGGGTGAGAAAGCCATTCCTTCTGACGGTACTGGACTCTGAAGCTACTTCTGGGCTTGGTGACTAAGGTGGAAAATAGAGAGTGGCCCTGCCTATCCCCAAATGCCTTAGGAAATTCCCAGGCTACCGTTCTGACAAATGGAGGGGATGTTTCAGTCTTCCTTCTTACCTTTCTTAGAGCAGAGAAGAAAGTATGTGAGGGTGTGGCTCAAGGTAAAATTTATCAACAACCTCTGCGTATAGTGACCACTGAGTTTTGATTGCTTTAGGGTAGGGAGGGGGAGTCTTAAGCAGGGGTTCATAATTTAGTTTTTTCTTCATCAGATACTCAACGAAAGTCAAGACTTGAAACTATGTCTCCTTAGGACTGTTGAAAGAACTAGAGATATTTAGTGTGAAGGAGGGAAACATGACATCACACACACACACACACACACACACACACAATATCAAGGCCAGTTGGATCAGCCTCCTAAGTATTTCACAATCAACTCCTTTTCATCCCCAGTGGTACCTTGCATATTTCAAGCCTCTAAATTTCTCAATGGGAACTGCTGGAATAGATAACCTAATTAGCCTTTTCCATCCAACTTGTCTCCTTCCAGTCCAGTCTCTGTACTGTAGCCAGGGTATTTCATATCAGGTTATTATCACACTGCTGTTCAATCCTTCAATGACTTCTCCTTTTCCTCAAGTCCAGAATCTTTCACGTGACCTATAGCAGCAGTCCCCAACCTTTTTTGGCACCAGGAACCGATGCTCCTATGAGAATCTAATGCCTGATGGTCTGAGGTGGAGCTGAGGCAGTGATGCTAGCGCTGGGGAGCGGCTGCAAATACAGATGAAGCTTTGGTTGCTGGCCTGCAGCTCACCTGCTGTGCGGCCCAGTTCCTAACAGGCCATGGACCGGTACTGGTCCGCAGTCTGAGGTTGGGGACCCCTGACCTCTAGGGTAGGACCCACCTGATTTGGCCCCTGCTTACATCTCCAGCTTCACCTCAGGTCCCTCTCCTTCTAACTCTCTCTGTGCTCAGTCAAAGCATCTTCATTCAGCCTCCTGAACCTACTGTTTCCTCAGGCTGGTCCCGCTCCGTGGAAGGCTCCCTCATCTTTCACTCTGCTAATTCTATTTACCCTTCACTTTTCAGCTAAAGTATTACCTACCTGGGGATGGACATAGGGAGGAGGCTTCCTGACCCCTGCAGACTAGATTAGGTCTCTAAGCCATGCAGCTTCAGTGCACACTGCGGGTCTTCCCTTCACTCAGCACTTCCTTTTTAGTTGAGTGTCTCTCTACAGATTGTAAGCCCTATTAGGGCGGGTACCATGTCTTTTTTCATTTTTGCCATTTCCTAGCCCCAGGCCCCACATATGGCAGGGATACAACAAATGCTTTTTGACTAAAAAATGAATGAATGAATGAATGAATGAAAGAAACTGAAAATTCTAGTGCCTGGGAATAAGGGTCACACTTACTATATGTGACTCTAGTATATGTGGCTGAACTTAGATCCATTGCTGACATTTACACCGAAGGAAATAAATGTGAGAAGTTCCTAACCTTTGGACCTGCCAGAAGTAGAATATGGAGGTGAATTCCTTTTCTGAGTCTAGATCAGAGATTGCAAACTCCTGTAGGCTGAATGTGCCCTATTTCAGTTGGGCACATTCAGCCTACATTTCGGCATATTTCAGTTGGCTCAAGCACTGTTTTCAAAACTGGGACATTTCACACCCAAATTTCTAGCTTCTCTTGGGAAAAATCTGAAAATCAGGTAACACATACCTGAGCTGTAGCATAGCAGCAAGCGATTAGAGCTGAGTAGCAGCTGAGTGCGCTACAGAGTCACACGCCTGCACTCTGCACATGGCTACGATCCCACCAGTCCCACCAGTCTCGCCGGCTGTACTCATTTATGTCACCTTCCCGGCCCTTTTAGACGTTTGAGTTTGCATTCCCCTGTTCAGGTAACTCCATGTATTCAGTATACTCAAACTGCGTAACTGCTTAGTGGAGTTGAGGGATTAGAATGGCTTTAACGAAATGAATCTTGTCCATCCCTATGATTATCTGAATCAAAACACTTGGAGTTTGAGGCCCTTTGCATGCTTTTGAAAAGCTAATTTTTTCCTTTCTGATACCACTATGTAGTCATTGTATGTCACTCAGCCAGCAGTGGGTAACACTATGCTCTGCCCATGGAGCAGATGATAGATGTTTGGATGGATAGACAGATGGGTAAAAATCACAGGAGAAACATGTGTTTTCTTTTTACTTGTATGGATTTACCTCTGGCGTGTGACATCGTACCAGCAGGGGGAGCCCTCTATTAATGTGGAAATCTCTGAGAAGAATCTCTGTTTGGCAGTCTCATTGTATTTAACTGAGGGATTATGCTGAGTTTATCCCCCTACCTAGCTCCCAAGAATTCAAATTAACAACATTAGGAAATTAACAAATTGTAAGAAAGAGAGTATGACCCTCACCACTGACTCCCACCCAGGGCTTTTCTAGACGAAGACCTTTCAAGTTAACATCAAGAGAGTCTTTTAATCCATTTGAAAGCAGCTATCATTATGCTTGTAGAAGTTTCCAAATTAGTTGGTACATTTAGCCCTTGGATTCTCATGGTAATGGGTTGCTTCAGACATAGCTACAAAGAAATGGGTTTGCCAAACTGCATGACAACCACTCTTTCAATAGTTTTCATCTTTAAAAAACAAGGAAGTAGTTGTGGATTGGTTCTAAGGCTCTTTCCAGCTCAGAATAAAGCTACTTTATAGAAGAAATGCCTTAATGTATGGGAGAAAATGTAAAAATCTCTTTGAGAACTTTCGTGATTGGTTTCTCCTCTCAGAAGCTGTCACTTTTTGACAAGTCAGCTTATTTTGGGAAAATTCAAGTAATGAGAACTCTTAGCATATTATAGTATGCTAAACTTGGGAAAACAGTATATGATGGTATATGTGTTCTTTTTATTTTAATTTTTGTTTAGAATTTATAAGTTATTGCCTGAGATTCATCATTATTAATTGGCACGCAGCCCTTCGTTTTGGAAAGTTCTTTTTCTTTCGTTAAATTATTTTAACATATATCAGACCAGAATTTATTACAATTTTTTCTTTTTTATTTTAAGAGTGTAGGGTTAAATTTCAGGTTAAATAATATGGGACAGGGTGGAGGTGGGGAGCAGTTATGGCAAGGAGAGCACTTCCACAAAGACTTAAACATTAACAAAGAGGAAAATCAAACAGTACTCGGAGATCTCAGAACATTCTATAAATTTTATCTAATTAAGCGTTTCACCCCCTGTGCAGTAGATATTCTGTTAGTAATACAGGTTAGATTGTAAACATTTCTAATTAAGTTGTATCCTTGATATCACAGAGCTCAAATTATACAGTTTGCCAAAGGAACTGTGTGCTGTAGCATTCTAGTATGACTTCAGTGGAATTACCATCTCATTTCTCCCAAACTACTTTATGTAATTTCTCCCAAAAAGTAATTTCTTTGAAATTACTTTATGTAATTCTTTGCACTATTATGCCATGGATTTTTAAATTAGTGTTAATTATTCCAATTGAAAACTTGTTTAAGGCCTTTGTATCTACTTTCTTCTGATTTGCGTAGGTTCATTTTTCAGTTGCTTGAATTCGGATCCTGTTTACTCCAAGCAGATTTCTCTGGGGTAGAAGACAGGGCAGCAATGATCAGAGTGGTTATTTGTAGTGTCCTAATGACTTGTATGAATAGCCTGGATTCTTGGGGCTTTGCCCAGATTCCAGGGAAAGTTGTTACACTTTATTTCCTATTTACATATAATGGTGATAACAGGTGACAAAATTCGTTTTCTTATTTTACTAAATTATCTTGAATTTTAATCTTTCCATTTGGGTTTTTGATTGTCTTTTGAGTATCATGCAATAGTGTTTTCTTTGTACCGTTCTTTCCAAAAAATGACCAAATGCCAGAGGTTACATGATACAAAAATAATTTGCTTGTAAAAATAAATTACTTGCTTGTAAAGTAATTTGCATAATTTATTTAATATGCTTGTTATTAGTTTTCATGCTAAACTAAAAAGTGGGAAACCTAGTTAGCTTTCAAGTATAAAATAAAGTTCCTTCTACAAACTCTTGATTACAATGCCAGAGAAGTGAAAGAGAAAAAAAATTGTTAATTTTTCTTAGAAATAACATTAATTTGGGAGCTTTTCTAAGTATAAAACAATGCAAGCAGTTGCCAAAAATATGAGAAATATTTAAGAATACTAAGATGGTTACATTTAAATATATTTTCAAGGATTTTCAAGGGTAGCCAATGTGTTTTTGAGATAGATATCTCAACTAAGTGATCTAATAATACCGATTTTGATTTTTTTTTTCTGAACTAAAGCCTCTTATTTCCCATCCAGAACATACATAGGTATGGCAATAAATACCAGTAGATATTTCACTCTTGAAAAATGAATATGCAATGTCCCCAAAAGGAATTCTATATTGAGCTGTCATTGATAAAAACTTCCTTTGTATATTTGTATACTCTTTGTATGCTTGTTTATTTGTATACTCTTTGTCCAGCTTGATGCAATATCTAGGTGTGATATAACGTATATTGACCTTCCCCTTTGATTTCAGGCTTCTAGGACTCTTTCTGTGGTGAGGATGAATGAAGCTGTCACTAAAAAATATATATATATAAATAGGAAATGTTTCTTTTTTTTTCTGCAAGGCCTTGGACCTCTCATTGTTGAGATACCATTGCAACAACTTTATCTACTTTTCAAGAAAGAATTAAATTAAAATCGTTTGCTGTATACTGTTGGAAACAGCCCCAACATAGAAGAAAACAAGCATAGAAATCATTCTTACTACAACTTTTTGAATCTTTTTAACCACTGCACTTACAAATTATGGTAACCTCATTTTAGCAATATCTTAAAAGGAACAAAAAATATCCTAGTACAGCAATTATCACCTGAAGATGGCCTAAAATTAGCACATTGAGTTACTCCAGAAACAGCTTGTGAGCTGTGAAATAGACTTCAGATAGATAGTGAGATTTCACAGAAACGCTTGGTATCTGGTATAAATAACCAGATACCAAGATAGCAATTGATGCATATAAAGTAAAATGAGACTACTAATAGCCTGGTTAAACTGTCCTATTTAAAACTCAGTGTTAAGGGGAATTTAATTTGATGTGAGTGTAGTGAAGCCTCTCAGCCTATGCACAGAATATTCAGAATTATTTGTGCAGACACACCGAAACGAGGAAGGCTTGAAATTGTATTTTTATGATTTATAATCTAATTAGAAAGAAAGATAATTTAAGTATAGATGAAGGTATTAGCTTTATAAAAGCATGCAGATTTCGGGTTAACTTTTCTCAGACTTTTCGATGCTGTTATTATGTGACAGATCAAAAAAAAAAAATGTTCCATTTTATGGCAAGGAGAAATTAGAGTCAGAATTTAACTTTTTCATGAGAGGGCTTGTGTCTTTGCTGATGGATCATTTGAACATTGAGCACTCAGGAGGTATTTCTGACCCTTTAATAGCCAGGCGTAGAAAACACTGCATCTTCCTTTGTGTCGGTTTATTAAAACTTCTTGAGTTTTAATACACACGTATAAAGAATACATCTTGGTGCTTGCTTCGGCAGCACATATACTAGAATTGGAATGATACAGAGAAGATTAACATGGCCCTGTACAAGGATGACACACAAATTAGTGAAACATTCCAGATTTTTGATGTTAACTAAACTTACTGTAGTAATCATTTTGTATTTATATATCAAATCATTATGTTGAACATCTTAGACTAATACAAAATTATATATCAATTATACCTCAATAAAAATGGGGAAGGGGGTATGGGGAGACTATATTTTGAACATGTCCAGACATTGAAGACCATCAAGAACATGTTTAATGTTTAGCATGCTGTTGGTGTAATTTTGTGAGTAAGATTGTATCTTATGGGGTTTTATTTTGTCTAATCATTTTCTAGATAATTTTTGCCATTCACAAAGGAGACATTTAACATATGACATGCACATAGAGTAAGAAAAAAAAAAATAGCTCCCAGTGTGTGCATTTGTATTGCCTCACTGTCTCAATTTAAAATAATCTTCCCTCCCTTCCTGATGTATATCTGTACTAGCATGGGAAGATAGATGTCCACGATGTGGTATGATTTGCAGATTACAAAACGTATATTACGGGATGAACATACGTTTACTTTTTATACTTCATACTTTCCTTCCTTCCTTCCTTCCTTCCTTCCTTCCTTCCTTCCTTCCTTCCTTCCTTCCTTCCGTCCTTCCTTCCTTCCGTCCTTCCTTCCGTCCTTCCTTCC
>NW_011888812.1:7737015-7804695 GCF_000151845.1 Pteropus vampyrus
AGCTCCCAGTGTGTGCATTTGTATTGCCTCACTGTCTCAATTTAAAATAATCTTCCCTCCCTTCCTGATGTATATCTGTACTAGCATGGGAAGATGTCCACGATGTGGTATGATTTGCAGATTACAAAACATATATTACGGGATGAACATACGTTTACTTTTTATACTTCATACTTTCCTTCCTTCCTTCCGTCCGTCCTTCCTTCCTTCCTTCCTTCCTTCCTTCCTTCCTTCCTTCCTTCCTTCCGTCCTTCCTGTTGACGTTCAATATGATTTTATATTAGTTTCAGGTATACAGCATAGTGGTACATAATTTATGTGGAGTGATTCCCCCCTTAAAGTCTAGTACCCACCTTGCACCATAGTTATTACAGTATTATTGACTATATTTCCTATGCTGTACTTTACATCTCCTTGACTGTTTTGTAACTACCAATTTGTACTTCTTAATCCCTTCACCTTTTTCACTCAGCCCCGCAACCCCCTTCCCATCTGGCAACCATCAGTTTGTTCTCTGTGTCTATGAGTCTGCTTCTGTTTTGTTTGTTTATTTGTAAAGCAATATTTCTTATTGGGCTGTGTTTAAATGTATAAATTCATGTCTTGGGGAAAAATCTGAATTGAACTTTTAAACTCTGCACAACCGCTTATTAAATATTCATATGATACTGAGATCCCTGGTCAGAATAAGGAATCCAACAGCAGATCTTGTAGACTTTCCTGGTAGTTCTCCAAGTTGATTGCCTGTCTCTTCTCTCCCTTGTAGGAGAGCTAAATAGTTAGTGGCCGCTCCCAGGAACTCCACTTAGCTGTTCTGCAGTTAACAAGTCTCATTTCCTTATCACAAATGCGCATGGGCGCGTGTGTAGGCGTGCACACCCAAACACACACCCCTACCCCTAGGTGAGGACATTTTTATTATCAGTCTTCTTTTTCTTCATTCTATATCTGGTGATCTCAGAACTTTCGGGAACCGAGTAATAGCTTCTCTTCATGAAATGCTTAGAGACCTCTTTATAATAGCCCAGCATTATGGTCCCCTGATAAAATGTGTTAAATAAAAAATGTTTTTAGATATTGCTAAGAATGCATATATAATCTATCCTCACAATAAAATACACCACAACTGTTAATATGCCTGATGTATATCTGTACTAGCATGGGAAGATGTCCATGATGTGGTATGATTTGCAGATTACAAAACGTATATTACAGGATGAACATACGTTTACTTTTTATACTTCATTCAACAAAAAAATTTTTTAAATGAATCAGTTCTTTGGCATACATTGTAGTTTTTGGTAGCTGTTTGCATTTTTGCATCCTATTCCTTCGATTAGAATTTTTTTTTCTGTCTAGTGAACTCCTGTTTATTCTTTTAAGCGTAACCCGTGAAGCTCCGCCTGTCTGGAGAGACATAACTTCTTTTAAGCACTGGTGCCCTCTGTCTTGACCTCAGTTGTACCACTCATAGCATTGTCATGGAATGATTCATTTATATAAAGGTCTTTCTGATAGATAGTGAAATCTCATCACCAAGCCTGGGTTCGAGTACGTGACATGGCCTCAAATAAACAGAAGAATGCCCCTTTGTTACTTCATGTCACTCTAGGCCATGAGTTGAAGTGCATAGAGCATTTTGAGAGCTCTTTTATCTCCTGTGTGTGATAAAGTAACATCGGATGTATTTTGTGGTTCCAGTTCTTTGATTCTTACCCATATGATTATTAAATTTTTTTGCAAAAACAGTTTTGTTGACGAATAATTTGTGTATCATAAAATTCATCCATCTTAGGTGTACGATTGAATGGTTTTTGGTAAATTTCCAGAATTGTGCAATCATCACCACAATCCAATGTTAGAACAGTTCTGCTACCCTAAGAAGATCCCAATTGAGGTATTTTTAAATATTGACGGAATTGTCCAGAAACTTCTGTGAGAGGGGTTGAAGTGGATGACCTGAAACTGTGCCATTGTTTCGACTCCAAACTCTAGGGCTCGGCATGTTTGGAGGAGTCCTAGATACTTAGTGGTGCCACATTCTAAAATAATAGTGCCTACTTCTCATAAGGGGCATAAATTTCCTCTCAGAGACAAACTCTTGCCATGCTCTATGCTAGGTCCATTATATTATACATTACCCTATTTGAGCCTCAGAATATGATAACCTATAGATACCGTCTTCATTTAATACATGAGGACACTGCCAGGAAGGATCAGGAACTAACTCGAATCACACCGCTAGGAAGCGGAAGGCCTACGATCAAACCTGTGGCCTGACTACATACCACACTTGTCTTAAACATTCAATCGTAATATATTGAGCAATGCTTATGCTCCTATAAAAGACAAACCTTAGGAAACGTGTTAGCAAATTTGAAGAGTGAGTATTTAATCTGAGAGGAAAAGGGGTGACCGTGTTGAAAGGATAAGCTCTGAAATCAGCTTTTTCTTCAACTTGGTTCCATGTAGTTTAGTTTGAGGCCCAGTGAGCACATTCTGAATTGGCTCAAGCAGACCTAGGAAAGAGAAGAAACAGGATCATATTTTAAAAATGACAAAATATTGAGGCCATTCGGACCGTCAGTATCATTTCTGACTGAGTTTGCTTTGGGGGATCGTTTATTTTTTAAATCTTAAAATATTAACATTGGGTTGGTCGTTAGCAGTGCAAGTGGTCAGTTATATCAGTTGGAAAGAATATTGATCTGGCTGCTGTGACAGAGATCTCCTAATGGCTTAAAATAGAAATTCGTTTCTCAGATAAAGAGCTGGGCAGGTAGTCAGAAGTTTGGCATAGTAGCTTCACAATCAGTAAGCATACTGCCTCTTTATATCTCATCACTCTGCTACTGTTAGCATGTGGCTTTCTTCTCGGCTGTTTTAGCTCCTTCCATCACATCTACATTTAGCCATGAAGAGGAAGAATAAGTAAAGAGAAGGACTCGCATTTTTTTTCCTCCTCTACAGGCATGACCAAGAAGTTACACGTATTACTTGTGTTCACATATTATTAGGTAGAACACAGTCATATGGCTACGTGCTCTAAGAGAGAAAGTAGAAAATATAGTTTTTATGGCAGGCAATGAGGGTGGGAAAGAGGCCATATATATATCCAGCTGAAAATTCAGTTGTTACGTAGTATGGAAAGAATGAACATTGGAGGCCAGTTGGCAGTCCCTGCCCCATGAGTCTATGAAGATGAGTTTAATATGAATAGCGTAGCCTTACATGTTAGAAAGAGGGAGATACAGAATGCCCTAGACCAAATTCTTTCTTATGATCTCTTCTTTTTCATGTGGGCCAGAAGATTTGGCCAAGTACTTGTGTTGAAATGATTCCCCTAGGCTTTGAAGAGACTTCTTTGTCTGTTTCAAAGTTGGCAGTGTGTCAGTCTATCTTTTATGATGTGGTGTCAGTTGGAATTTGTGTTTTTACTGGAAAAGTATATGCAACAGCTTCAAGGTTGATATCTGGGTTCTGAGTACTTTATCTGGGTAAAGTCTGGATGCATTTTCTTTATTTAAAATGTTTCTAGCTGAGTTGTATTCCATTGTGTGTGTGTGTGTGTGTGTGTGTGTGTGTGTGTGTATTTATGTATACACCACATCTTCTTTACCCATTCATTTATTGATGGACACTTAGGTTGTTTCTGTATCTTGGCTATTATAAATAATACTGCAGTGAACATAGGGGTACATATATCCTTTTGAATTAATGTTTTCATATTCTTTGGGTAAATACCTAGAAGAGGACTTGCTTGGTAGAATTCTTGGTATAGTTCTGTTTCCCATAGTGGCTGTACCAATTTATAATCCCACCAACAGTGTACGAGGGTTCCCTTTTCTCCACATCCTCTCCAACTCTTGTTATTTCTTGTATTTTTGATAATAGCCATTCTTAAAGATAAATTATTGCCATTTGCAACAACATGGTTGGCTCTTGAGGATATTATGCTAAGTGAAATAAGTCAGATGGAAAAGGACAAAAATCATATGCTTTCACCTACATGTGGAATATAAAACAAAAAGGAAAGAAATGAACAAACAAAACAAAAACAAACTCATAAATACAGACAAAAGATTGGTGGTTACCAGATGGGGGAAGGGTGAAATGGATAAAAAAGGTTAAATATATGGTGCCTAATAGAAACCAGACTTTTGATGGTGAGAACACTATAGTGTATACAGAAATCAAATTGTAATGTTGTATACTTAAAACTAATCTGTTATTAATTAATGTTACCTCAATACAAACAAATCAGTAAAACACAGCTCTAGGGGGTATTTCTCAGAAAAAAATATCTTATCAGAATGCTATTCTAATTTAGACCTAGCATTTATTATTCAAGATAGAAAGTTAAAAATTCCTATGCTTTTCATGCGTGCAAACTTTTCTGTGACAAAACAGCATTTATTTCTTAGAGAATTGATGATATCTAGGAGTCAAGAACTCATGTTTTAATCTCAATACTTTATAATGTGGCCTTGACTAAGCCAATGGATACCTTTACTTTTCTTAGTCAATAATATCTTAAAATAGAATTTAGAAGTAGTGTCTCTTATCATCTTATGTGTGTTTAGCCAACAATTATGAAGTCCTTTAAAAATGCAAGTGTCTTTTTTTCATTATTGGTTGCTTGAGATCACAGATAACGTCAACTTTCTTTAAGGATTTAGAGTTTTACTTACAACTAGCTAGAGCAACAAGAAAAATGAATGTGAAGGTAATGCTTAATATTTGCAACATGTCACTTTATGGTATTCTTCTAAAGGCTTTTTTGATAGGAAAAGATCATTAGAGCTCTTGAGATTAGAAAGCTAAAGTAATCTTGGTAGGCAGGATATTTGTTGTGATAACCTATGTCCTTTTCTGAGAATGTATTTTGGGAGACGTAGATTTCAACCTACATCCTTAATTATTTGAAGATCTTTGTGTCAGTATTACATTGCCAGGCAAGACTAATTTTAGCCAAGTTCACTAAAAGTATTCCCAACATTATCTTGAATAATTTCATTTGGCTCCTTTTCTTGGCATCGCCAAATTATATAGACTATAAAATGAACTGCTGTCTATGGAGGTGGTAAGTGGTTTTGTGATTCCTCTCTTGTTTGTGTGGGTGGGTTCTCTTCACTCTTTATCTCTTGCATCCTCAACCATCACGAATGTTTTGTTTTTCTCTTTTGCAGATGACACAGTTGGTGCTGCCTGGCATGGTAGAAAGGTGAGTCATGAGCTCACACACAAACACTAGAGACTAGAGCTCATGATTATTTATAGGGAGAATCCTTTCTTTGAAAAATTCACCGAAGTGACTAATGAACCTATCCTCCGTGTCTTAGGGACAGAGTAATGTGCTGGGTGAGTCACACGGTGGTGCGTGAGTCATCTGGTTGTGGAGGCTTTTTCCACTTGATTCCCTTTTTATTTCCCTCTCTAGGGTTGTGGTGGTTCCTTTAGATCGGGATAAAAAGTCTGCCTGAGTCACCATCACTAACTCAATTGCCTGGTATTCTGAGGGGGTGGATAGAGTTCGTGGGATATTCCCGGGAATACCTTCTTAAAGCTGTATGCTCTCAGAGCCAAAATCAATGGAGTTTTCATGAAGCAAGACCCCCATCCTCTGGTTTTTCCATTCTTAACTGGGAGCAATGATGAATGAGCCATTGGGGCTCATTTAAAGTGATTATAAAATGTTAAACCCACTCTTGGAGGAAAAGGCTATGTCCACTAGCCTCATTGTTCCATTTTAAATTGGATTCCACTGAATCACACTGGTTGTCTTCATTTTAATTGAGTAATGTGTTGTTGAGTTCTTACATTTGAAATAGCAGAAAGTGTAAAATTGTAATTAAGCTCCGTTCCTCCCTTGGAAAAGCCCAAGTGATGGCTAGGCCTTCAAAGAAAACCTGTTTTAAAAAAGGCTAGGCTCGCATCTTGAGCTAGCTTGATGATCATTTGCTAAATTTAGGTCTCCACTGTCATCCTCTTCTGCAAAATAGCTTTGAGTTTAGAAGACATCCACAGGAATCACAGCTTTGAAAAGGGAAAATCCAAGGACCCTACTTCTGTGAAGAAACATCTGTGACAAGCCTCAGGCAGGGGTTCCCCCTAAGGTTTATTGAGTACGTATTATGTACCAAGTGTGCAAGAACTTGATACACGTTAACTCATTTAACTTAGGTAGTCTCCCAGCCTGATACAGAGGAGGTTACTGAGGTTAGAAATCTATTTTCTTTTGGCATCTACAGAGACCAGCTGAGAAACTACTTCTTAGCAAGGCTTTTGTTTGTAATTCCCTTTTATATGTAATTTTGTATATTTTAATTGCTTTATTTGAGTAAAATTTCCCTTTAAAACCTTCAAACTGCTTGTGTTGGTTTTCAGGGAGGGTGCCTTCATGGCTAGATATGAAAGGGACAGTGATCAAACCAGACCAGAACCCAGAAAACTGCAGAGAATTAGGGCAGACAGAATAGAACCCAGGAGGGATGAAATTTGAGCTATCATCTTAATCCTAGTTTTGACATCTGCAAGTGACACTATATTAATTCAGGATAGTAAGTCCATCCTTTAAATAAATACTTTAAACCACAGAGGTATTATAAAAGGAATTTTTAAGTGTGTTGGTAAAAACCAAATCAAAAGAGGTAATGGTTGTGAAACCATTTGCAGATCATAAACTACAGGATTCAAAGAGTCACAGTCTTTAAGTACTTTAACTGTAAACCGCACCCCCCCCCGGCACCTCCCCCCCACCGTCCCCCGCTTGACATAAAAAGTGAGAGTCAAAGAAATTTGGTGCCACGAAGCTACGTAACCAGTTAGTAAATGCACAAACAAAAGGAACAGGAACTTCACTACTCTATCTGTGGACCTGGCAGTCATGATCACAATTATAGCTGGAGCATGAGATAAAAACAAAGAATGCAAAGAAAAGGATGCATCCATTCAACAGGCATTCATTGAATAAAGTTTTTCATGGTGTATACAGAAGATGCATTGGATTCTTGCCTTTAAGAAATCAAGTTGATTTTAAACTGAGGTTGAGAAATGATCTGGTGGAAAGCTGTCATAGGCTGCATTGAAACTGACATCGTGGGGGTGATGGTGGCACTGTGAAGAACTAATAAGAAATGTATGAATCAATACTTTTGGTTAGGAGAAGAAACAGCTGTGTTCGCTTGAATTAAAGTTACTAATTGTATCAGTTGAACTAGGCTAACTGCAGTAACAGACCACTCCCAAATCTCAGTGGCTTCATTCTATAAAGGTTGATTTTTCCTTCACATCACAGCCAACATGGATCAGTGGTCGGGGCTCTGCTCTACCCAGTCATTCAGGGTCCCAGGTTCCTTCTATCTGGGGCGCCAATTCTTACCCCCTTGGACCTTGCAGTTCTCCACTGAGTCCTCTGGATCCAGCTAGCGATGAGATAAGAGAAAATGGGATGACTTTAGGGGAGGTTGCATGTGCGAGGCCTGGAAGTGGTGTACATCACTTCTGCCCACATTCCATTGTCCAGAACTTAGAAGCTACAACTAGCTGCATGGGAGGCCAGAAATGTTGTCAATTGGGTGCCCAAGAGGAAAGGAAAACTCCAGGTTAACAGATCATTTGCAAGGCCTTACACATTAGAAGCGATTTTATCGTAGCCTGCCCTTTACACTGTCCCTTTACAATGTCGTATTTCTTGTGGTTGGTTTCGTAGGATTCACATCTCCAATGAGTCACAGCAGAGTCCTTTACAGAGATCTTTTGTTGTTGCTGTTTTCCTCTTTCACTGATTCTGCTTCTGATGTTCCAAACCTTCTAGGACTATGGCCAAGGGCCACTGGCTATTGCTAAACAAGTATCGTAATCAAACTGAGGTATCGTTACTATAGAAGTAGAAAGTGCACAATTACATTATAGAGGAAACTTGCTCTTTCTACTTCCCTGGAATTATAAACATTGTGTACAGCTGGAGCCAGGAGGTGGTTGCCATAACAACCATGGAAAAGCTAAAAATAGCTTCTTTCATACTGTATTGCTTAAGGTGGAATTATGACATGTTATGGTGTTTTAGAGCAGGCAATTTTCTTTCATGTGGTATATGTTTGCAAACTTTCTTCAACAAAGCAATGTTTTTATAATGTACTTGGATTGCTAGTTCTAATTATATACCTGACCCCTGTGTTCCAGAATTCTTTGCTGACAGAACCCTTGTTTCAATATGTTTCTTAGTCTACTTGAGAGTCTGTTAGGAACTGTCTGTTCCAATTTCAGTATTATATTTAAGCTTAAAAAAAAAAGTAATGACCCTTCAATAGCTCACTTATGCACTCCCTGGTAAGAAATAGAAATATGAAGAATTGTGATAGTCTTTCTCGCACAATCTCCCTTGCCAGCCATCAAACTCTACGTGCGGTTAGCTGTCCACATCAGGATTGACCCTGCGTTTCAGTTCTTCGTAGCAGCGTTTACACCTCTCCACCTCTCCCCACCTGCAGTGTGGGGCAGTGACGAGGTTCCTGAGGAAGGCAAAAATCAGGGACTTATCTCAAAGGGACCTATCACTTCCTCTAAGAAAATAGGATTTTTCTAGAGCTGTGGACAGCGGTACTATAATAGTCTATTGGAATAGTGAGACTTTTTTTTAACTCCAGGTGACAATGAAGGAGAGCGTTATGATGGGGAATTTCACAGGTCTGAGGGAATTCTGGAGAGCAGAGCTATAGGAAGCTATAAATGCAAGATGCTGAGTTTTATAGGGTTGGGTGAGTTTAACGTTTGGCTTGTGAGAGGGCTACGAGTTGGAGAGAATATGTTTATATGAAAAGGCGCTTCCTTATCAGCAGTGGTGTTTTCTGCTCTGTTTTTGCAGCATTTTAGTTCTAGTAGATCCTCAATAATTTGTGCCACTGAGACTCCATCGTGTGGCTGTTAGCAAGTAAGCAATGTGATGAATTAAGAATGTTGTATCGCAGAAAATATTACTTGACTTGTTTATTTGGATTATTTGTCATAACATACTGGAAATGTGAAGTGTGAGCAATGATGCTTCTTAATGTACCTTCCAATCTTAGAATTGTTCCCCAGGTCCTTGGAAAATGAGAGATTACCAGAGTTTGGTTTAGTGTTTGTTTCTGTGTGTAATTAAGTGCAGCCCATTTTGTCTTTCTGCTTGGTATAACAGAGTTGTCATGAGTCTGGCTGTGCCATGGAAACTGGTTTGACGTCACTGATTCTGCTTAGATGAGGATTAAAGCCAGACAAAGTAGTCAATTCTAAAGACGAGTCCTTTGTACCCTGCATTCCCAAATGTTCATCCCCATCTCTGCCTAAAGAATAGGTCCTGTATACAGTACAAGGATTAAGGCAGCTATACCAGTGTGTTATTTATGATTCAGACAAAACTAAGTTGAATATTATTATCCTTGGCGAGAAAGGGAGAGAGAATTGTGCTGCTCTTGTGCGTGGGTATGGGAAGAAGGCTTTTGTCAGACAAATACGTGTGTTTGGTAGCACAGAGTTTTGTAGAAGGGGTGTTTACTGTCATTTTAGTACAGTTATAAATGCTTTCCTTTTATTTACTTAACGTCTGGTGCATTCTTGATTTATACTTTGTTGGTCTTATGTTTGTTTTAATGTATTTTAGAATGCAAATATTATGTTTTGAATAAAGCGCCCTCAAATTCTGACTTTGCTAATTCAAACTAACTCTACCTTCAGGGTAGAATATTTGAGACACAAAAATATCAGATGGCTCAACGAGTAAATAATTAAAGGAGCATATCTGAATAATTGTGACATATTTGATTATTGGTCTGTTGTTTTTAAAAATGGGAAAGAAGTTTTTGTTATCTTTAAATGAATTTTCCTGTATCGAAATCATTGCTTTGGTGAGTGAAGTTTTAAGAGTCTGTTTTGGTGAAGGTCAAGTTCTAAATTTTAAAATGTATTTGATAATGTTAAACTTAAATTTTGGAAGACTGTAAAATTGTAATTCATTTGTGAGGAATGAAATTAATAAAAGGTAAGATTCGTGTCGAAGGGCACACATAACCACCCTGGCCAGTTTGAGGGTAATGAGTGGAGCACATAATCCAGCTGACAGAAACAGCAGGGGTAGCCCTCAGTAAACACATCACGCCCGTGACTGCTTCAGACTGGCTTCTGCACTTGTCTGAATAAGTGGGGACCTAGCGATTCCTGGTTATATGCAAACAGGTGAAAATAAACCACTACCTAAACCTACAAGGATGCTTGGGGCTCAGGAAAGTTGTGAGGGGTACAACTTGTCAGGATTTTGGGTTACTTCTCAGAAAGCTTATGGTGTTATATAAAATCCTGTAGCTCTCTTAGTTTCCACTGGATTGGGTCTGCACTGAGCTCAGTGAAGGTCACCCATTCCAATATGTCATAAATATATTTCCCTTTCTCTCTTTTTTTTATATAGATTTGTCGAGATACATTTCACATACCATAAAATCCACCTGTTTGTAAAGTGTACAATTTGGTGGTTTCTAGTGTATTCACGAAGCTGTGCGGCCATCACCACAATCTAATTTTAGAGCATTTTCAACACCCAAAAAAGATAAATATTTTAAATTCGTACATTAATACTATATTAAAAGTCTCCAGTAACAAAACTGGAACTAGTCCATTTTGATCAAAGGAATTTCTCACAACTATAGATAAAGTGAAATTACTAGATATTTATTGCTCATTCACTAGTTTTTATCTTAGAGTGATTGGCTTCTAACTCCTGATAGACACTCTTCCTTTCTTACCTTAACATTTAAAAAGAAAAGGTTTTTCTGTCTTTGTGAGAGACACAAGCAAAAAACACAAGAATGATACATTGACTAAATTCCAACTTTCTTCAAAACGTTAATTTAACCTTTTTAAATTTGAGATTTGATTTCCGTGACCAAAATGTTAATGGATTTTACTGATTAGGAAAGTATGTGTTACTAATAATGACTTAAATTAAAAAATGAAAACAAAAAATAACAACTTGTTTCCGGTGACACACTAAGCTGAGGATCCAGACTTCTGTTTGACGGTTGAAGTGGCATCTCGCCTAGAGGCTGGCAGATGGACTGGGTGACCTTTGGGGATTATTTCTTTTCAGGTTTATGTCTAAAATAACTTAGATACCGTTTAATCATGTTTCCCTTATTATTTTGCACAAAAAGGGCCTATATAGTCCTTTTTTTTAATATTGAAAAAAAAAATAGGCCTTGAGGGAAGTAAATTTAGATGAAAAATAATGAGAAACTAGGTTGAAGCAAGGAATCTGATCTGTGAAATCCACTAAGAGGTGGATGGGTCAGGTCGCAGTAGTCGAAGAAGTGGACCAAGCCCCATGAGAAGAATGGATTGAGGTGGAAGAGCTGATTTTTAATTCTGTTTAAAATTCCTAAAACTCTAATTTCACACTCCACCAAACCCACATATGCTTGCTACCTACTAGTATATTCACAGCATTGCTTTCCTCAAACTAATTTTCATTTATTTGTAGAATTAGTAATTCAGGGTAACTTTCTGACTTTTGACTTTCAGTAGTCTCTAAAAGTTACAGTAGAGA
Organism: Pteropus vampyrus; assembly: GCF_000151845.1. Taxonomy (NCBI): domain Eukaryota; kingdom Metazoa; phylum Chordata; class Mammalia; order Chiroptera; family Pteropodidae; genus Pteropus; species Pteropus vampyrus. Next base: position 7,748,591 of record NW_011888812.1, read on the forward strand.
TTGAGCTTTGTCTTTTGGCAAAAGAGTATGGTTTGATGCACTGTAGAGTTGCATAATGTTAAAGTCAGCTCTTCATTTAGCACCTGAATATCTACAACCCAGGGAAAGTAGGAGGGCAGGACATAATCTTCATTCATTGCCGGAAGGTTTTATTAAGCACCAGTTACATGCTCAAGACTGTGCTGCGTGTTTTGAGGAAAAGTGAGGACAGACGCTGTCCAGAAGCTTATGTTGAGGAAGGAAAAAAAATATATAGAATGATTAAATATATATAGAATGATTAAATACAGCAAGGTCGTATGTGATGATATGCCAAAATAAAAGCATGCAAGGAGTGTGAGAGTTAAAAGAGTGTGTTACTAAGGCTGAGAATTCTTGGTGCCGTGGCCAGAGAAGACCGCAGAGGGTAGACATCAACTCCAGGAACCTACAGATTTGATCCCATCGTGCCCCAGATTACTAAAACCAAGAAATGAGCTAATTGCACACCAGAGCTATTTTTAGTTGATTGAGTTATGCCTTATTCACTGACCAGACGCGTCACAGGCTGATGAAAGGCAAGGAGAGAGATGTGTTAGAGAAACAGCTGGGTCATTCTGTTTCAAGTCTACAGCTCCATCTGTAATTCACAAGCAATTGTGTATCTGATTTCATTCTGTTTACTTGGTATATTTTCTTTTTTAGGTCTAAAGGGGTAATTCTGAACATGTCCTCTGCCACTGGCATGGCCCCAGTTCCACTGTTGACCATCTACTCCGCATCCAAGGTGCATAGTCCTTTAGTAAATAATGTCAAAATGAGAGCGAGGAATAATTTTCAATCTCAGAAATGAACATAGAACTTTCTCAAAGTTTTATTCTTGGCAGTTTTCAAATGGAATGAGAAGGAAAATACCCAACCCTAGTTTTAGGGCAACCAGAGCCTATTAGAACGATTGATGTAAACTTTACAAATGTGACACCAAGATCAAAGATCCACAGATTTTTTTTTTTTTTTCTCCCAGTAGTTTATGGTGTTAAAATTGATATTTGTACTTTCCAGAGAGAGCCGGCCTAGGTCAGTTAGCTCGGTTGATCAGAACATGATGTTAATGATTCTGAGATGGGAGATTTGGTTTGTAAGTAAGTCACCTGCATACAGCATCAGTTCCAAGTCTGCAGAGCTGAGTAGGATTGCAGACAGCACATAAGTACACATAGTAGATGCAAGATAGACTGCGTGAGACTGTGAGTATTTTGCCACATTATTCAGAATTCACAGATATTTATTGTTACTTCTGGAGGAAGACAAGAATTTTCCAGACCTCTGTAAGATGTCATAATTTTATACAACATCATCGTTCACCTCTTCACATTACTACTAGGAAAATAATTTAGAATATATTTCTTACCGCCTGCAGGAAATAGCATCATCTTCATATACATCGTTGAAGCATGGGAGACATCTATGAAATGAAAATGACCACTGAGATGCTGAAATTCAATAAGCTTTTAGGGGAAAAGGAGCAAAATATAATACATGATAAGAATGTACAATATGTCAGGGACGGAAAAGAGCAAAATTCCTGCCTTTTTTTTTCATTTGGCTTTTTGTCCACTGGAAAAATATAAACTGTGACTACCATCTTTTGAAAAAGCTTGGTACCACCCTCAACCCCTGCAACCCACTTGCTTTCTGTATCTCTGAAACGTAACAGTGGGCATGTTTAAAATGAACACCATGTTTCTTGGAGTGACCGGTGAACTCCAACTGCTTACCCGTTCTGCTCCATGGACATGAGACTAATTATTGGGACCCTCGTAGAGTCATTACTGATACTTTGCATTTCACATTTGCAGAGTGTGGTACATTATATTTTACAAATAGATTTAAAGTCGTGCTATCGGAAGATGGGCTGTCAGGTCCATCTCTACATTTCTTGAATCCCAGAGCACCAAGAGGATGCTCGCTCTTTCCTTCTCTTTATTGACAACGAAATCCCCATAGAACAGAGTTGAATGGAATTTATATTGTGTTCCTGTTCGAATGGCACATGGGGAGGAGGAATGCATCGTTTAATAAAACATTTCTTGGGGAGTAATTTTCTGAAAAAAGAAAAGAAGAACCTTTTCCAGTTAAATCAAAATTTGACCTGGGTATTTTATTTGGTAAGAGAATACTTAATTTAATGGCAGATTAAAAATGACTGGAGGTTTCGAAGCATGTTTTTTAAAGGTCTCTTCTGCATTTGTTGTAAAAAGAATGATTAGAAACTATAGTGTTAAATGGTTAGTTTATTATTTTTGTTTCCATGGCTACAAATCAAGCAGATTGATGTAAATCGTGCGTGTTTTCTCCTCATTCCCACCCCCTCGCAGGCTTTTGTAGATTTCTTCTCTCAGTGCCTCCATGAGGAATACAAGAGCAAGGGCATCTTTGTGCAGGTGAGTAGAGTTTGTTTCAGTTAAATATCCCTGTTGTTTTGTGGTTTCCCCAGCAACTGTTGCCATTTTGGCAACAAAAAAAATCACGTTCTCAAGTAAGTGAGCGTGATGTTAGCGTACTTTTAAAGACATGATTGTTTTTTAATGCACTTTAGATTTTAAAAAACTATTCCCTAGAGTTTTAAAGTAGGGATACCTAGAGTAGAAGTGAATGTAGTGTAAACAGTTGAAGCATAATTATTATAAGCTCTTATGGTTTTATTTTGAGAGAATTAGACTATCAATATCTCTTAGCTGATAGGTATGTAAGATGTGCCATGGCTGTTCCAAAGCCACTGTGTGCCAACTACAGATAGGGCAGAGAGCGGAACAGAAGAACTGACTTTTATGAGAGCAAGGATGGTGACATAACACCAGGATGATAAAAATAAGGTAGTGATTTTTAATTTTTTGAAAATTGTGGTAAAACATACATAACAGAAAAATTGTGGTAAAACATACATAACAGAAAACACCATTTAAATACATTCACATTGTTGTGCAACCACCACCACTATCCATCTCTGGAATTGTTTTCATCTTCCAAAACTGAAACTCTATCCATTAAATAGTAACTTCCCATGTCCCCTCCCCCAGCCCCTGACAACTTTCTGTGTCTGAATTTGACTGTGCTAGGTACTTCATATGAATGGAATCATACAGTATTTGTCCTTTTGTGTTTGGCTTTTTTCACTTAGCATAATGATTTCAAGATTCATCCGGCTTGTAGCACGGGTCAGAATTTCCTTCCTTTTTAAGGCTGAATAATATTCCATCGTGTGAACATACATCACTTAGCGTTTCTCCATTCACCTGTTTTGGGTTGCTTCTGCCTCTCGGCTGCTGTAAATAATGCTGTGTGAACATGGGTGTACACTTATCTTTTTGAGACCCTGCTTTCAATTCTTTTGTGTATGTACCCAGAATTGGAATTGCTGGATCAGATGGTAATTCGTTTTTTGAGCGTGGAGTGGATAGGCTGACTGTTTTCCATAGTAGCATCCAATTTTATGTTCCCACTGGCAATGCACAAGGGTTCCAGTTGCTCCACATCCTCACCGATACTTATTATTTTCTGTTTTCTTATTTTTTTATTTTTAAATATTGCCATCCTAATGAGTCTGAAGCGGTATCTCCTTGTGGTTTTGATTTACATTTTCCTAATGATGAGTGATATTGAGAATCTTTTCAAGTGCTTATTGGCCATTCGTATATCTTAGACGAAATGTCTATTTCAAATCCTTTCTCCATTTTTTACTTAGGTCGTTTGCTTGTTGAATTATAAGAGTTCTTTATATATTCTGGATACTAACCTTTTATTAGATAATATGATTTGCAAATATTTTCTCCCACTCTGTGGGTCGCCCTTTCACTTATAGATAGTGTCTTTTGATGTACAAAAGTTTTTAATTTTGATGTAGTCCAATTTATCTATTTTTTCTTTATTAGCTTTTCAGTCATATCCAAGAAATATTGCTTCATCCAGTGTCATGAAGCTTTACACCTATGTTTTCTTTCAAGAGTTTTACAGTTTTAGCTTTTACATTTAGGCCTTTGTTCCATTTAGACTTAATTTTTATAGAGACCTTTGATTTTATTATGTAGCTAACAGATACAATGCTGTGAAAATACAATACAAAAATATAAGAAAGAGCAATTGCAGGAGTTTTTATGGGTATCTCAAATCAGCTCTTGTTCAACACAAAGAAATAATGGCTCACAGTATTTCCATGGTTAGCCACATTTTAAACAATGTCTTGGGAGAAGCTGCATTTCTTACCCCTTTTCTGCTCCTGCCCACGACCTGCCCCCACCTCTTCACAGACCCAGTGTTCGTTCTGGCTTTTATTATTGTGGGCTCGCTATTTCGCTTTTTGGACCCTAAAGCCCCCAAATGATCAGTCATCAAAATAATAGCTAATATTTGAGGGGATACTTTTTAGGCACAGTGCTAAGCACTTCATATGTATCCATTTATTTCATTGCATCTCATAACGATCTCATAAGATGGTGTGTGATCACCATCTTCTTCAAATTTATGGCAATTGGGGTTTAGAGAGGTTAAGCCACTTGCCCATGTTGAACCAGGACTCAAGTCCACGTCTCTTTGGCACCACAGCCTTTGTTCTTAACCACTGCACTTCTTGCTCCAAACCCTTAGTACAGCAGTGAGCACTTCCAGGCTCCACCTGTGCTCAGGCCATTACAGAACCAGAAAGTGCTCAGCTGCTTAGTTCCATTTCCTTCCTTATATCTTTAGCCAAGAGGGACCTAAGTGTTATCTAGATGTAGCTTCTAAACCTTTTCATTCCTTGAGTAGATACTGGTGCTAAATCACCCACAGCGAGAGGGGCCAGCAGTTAGAGGAAGAGTGGGGGCAGCCTTTCCTCATCTTCCAGGGTCAGCTTAGAGCCTGCTTCCTCTGACTCCCCACCTGAGTGTGGTCTTGCCCAAGGGACCCTTAGATGTGATAGCCCTTTGGTGTTATTTTGACTTGCGGCTTCTCATAAGTAGAGGGTATATTGGGGAGAACAGGGATTTTGAGAATCAGGAATTTTATACTAAACTACCACACTGCCCTTTTCCCCTTTCCTTGACACCAGTCATTTTAGTGCTAGTAGCTCAAAGCTGCTATGTAGAATGTGTTGTATTTCGCTAACAAGGAAACCAGTAAAGCATTTGTGTGGGCGGTAAGACTTCGATGCCACACAATGCGCCATTTTCTCATTCTGTTGAACCTATTGTAATCAAGCTATTAATGTAATCACTTTTAAACACCTACCAAGACTAGGCAGGAATTTTAAAGGTTCATTAGCCGAATGACCAGAAATTGCAACTGTTGGCAATGACCAAAGGAAGTGTTAGGTTTCGTGAGCACAGACGAGTGAGTTCTAAAATTCTGTGAATATGTAAGACTGGCTCCTCTCTTACTCCAGTGGCTTGTTTCTTCCAAAGATCTTTTCTTTTGATTTGCTGCCTCTTAATGTGGTGTGAGTAGAAGCTACTACAAAAACATACTAGCATTCGTTTCCTAAAATACTATACTTGGATTATTTTTATTTAATTCATTATTCCCTAATAATGAATTATGAATTATGTAACTTCATCAATCATTGTCTTCCTTCATATGAATCCATTTAGAGTTTAAACTTAGAATGAATTTGGTGAAAAAAAAAAATTCAGATGTTGGTGAGGGAAAGTGCTGTTGTCATTTCTGTGTGAACACATCAGAATACTGAAGTCTCATGTCAGTTCTTACCAGAGGGACAAAAAAAAATCTGGTCTAAGTGACGCCTAGAGTTAAAAATGATTGGTTTCTCTTTGGTGGTGTTTTATGTCTACACATTTTTTGGACTAGGTGTCTTTGCCGGCCCATTTCCCCTTCTACTCCATCCCACATGCTGCCTCCTGGGAGATCTTGTTAAAATACAAGTCAGATAATGTTGCTTTCCTTCACAGTCTTCCAGTGTTTAGGATTGAATTTAAACTCCAGCCTCTCTTGCCACTCCATCATCCCACCCCGAGTTCCTGCCAGAGTGGATGTCGTGGTGTCCATTACACGCCCTGCCCTCTGCAGTGGCAGTGGCTGGCCCCTCTGTTGGCACTCCCTTTCCTGAACTCCTCTCCAAATCTACACATCTCCTCTCCACCCGTTCACATCCGAGCCTGTGACCCGCCTCCATCTTTCCAGGCTCAGGCCACACTTCCTGGCCCTGGGAAACCTTATTTCACCTTTCCTTCTGCTTTCGAATTTCTTATTAAGTACCCCGGCTTGATATTCTCTGGCCCTCCCACTTCCCCCTACTTCATTGTAGTCTTGAGAACTGGGCTTTTTTTCTTGTCCCTGTGTTGCTAATTCGGGGTACACTAGAGACCTGCCTTTTGCTTGGCATCACGGAGGACTCTGATTATGCTTGGCCATGCTCTGCAGTACACAGACATCTGTTTTGAAGGCCTTTTAAGCTTCTTCTGTTGCTCCCATGTGCCCATGGTCTTGAATTTTCAACCTCTATCTCTAGAGGTCTGCCAGGCTAATACTATGTTGTCAAATTTCAGTTTCTTCTAATCTTTGGAAGGAAAGCTATCTTTTTAGGTCTACCTCCATGTAGAGTGTACATCAGGTTGCTCTTCTGAGAGAGGAAGAGAGTGTGTTTTTCAAATTGTAGGTTCTTTTATATTTAATTCCTTATTAGTATTTTTCTTTTGCTTTTCTCTTCCAACTTTCTCTCAAATTATTCTTTCCTATAATTTTGTAAGAGCATTTAAAATTTCCTTCATGAATTCAGATTTGCCATTATATGAGCATTTCCTGGAAATGCAAGTAAAGAGTAAGTAGCGACAACAAGTGATATAAATTCCCTGGAGGCGAATTTTAGGCCTGATGGACTCTGTTGATTTTTGAATGGAGGGTAAGTACATGCTCGTAAACCTTATCAAAAGTGTGCTCTGTTAGTGAGTACCATCTGTTCTCATTATCCCTATAATTAAAGCACAGTCAAAATTATCCTTAACTCTTTCAAAGGGCAAGATCATAAGTAATCTGACTAGCTAGTTGATGGGCCACAGTCCTGGGCTCCTTCTGTGTGCCCTGTGCTGATAAGCCAGTAATGCGGAGCATGTAAGAAATAGCTAACACTAAAATGACATCCTAAACTATACTTTTGGAACTTTTATTCTGTAAAGCTTTCATAAGCCTTCCTGTTTTTAAAAACTTTTTATTTGGAAATAATTTCAAATTTACAGAAAAGTTGTAAGAAAAAGAATAGTACACAGAGCACCCGAATAGCCTTTACTCAGAATCATTTATCGTTAATATTTTACTCTGTTTTACCATTGGAAAGTAAGTTGCCTACCTCATAGTTCTCTACCTCTAAATACCTTAGTATATATTTCCAAAGAATAAGGAGATTCTCTTATACAACCACACTACAGGTACCAACTTTAGAGGTAACATCGACACAATACTTTAGTTTTCCATTTGTGTTCCAATTTATAATCCCCATAATATTCTTTATAGCATTCTTTTATCCTCCAGTAAAGAATTCGTTCTAGGACCAGGTGTTACATAGTTGTCCCGTCTCTTTGGTTATCTTTAATCTGGAATATATCCATGGCCTTTGTCTTTTTATGACATTGTTATTTTTGAAGAGTACAGTACTCCTCTTTATACTTTTTATAATTGAACAGATCCTGAAATGGAAAATGAATACAAAATCTAAGGAAGAAAAGGTTCCCTCAAATGCCTCATAGAAGCTGCAGCCTCTGCCTAAAGAATATGCAGGCTACCCTGGTGAATTTAATGCTCATCGAAGGCAGATTTAGACACAATGTCTAGAATTCCATATTGTACAAATAGACTGGAGCCTAGTGTTTTCTAAAGCATAATTGTGCATCGTTTTGGTCACTTTAAAATTTAGGAAGGCATGGTTGGTACACAGGTGACTGCATGAAAGATGCTCTACCATGTGAAGTTACAAGGCTCGGTGTCTCATTTCGTGGGTATCCGCCTGACACTGGGCATCTGTCTTTCCACTGCTCCATGGCATTGAGTTGTAGTGGCCTTTCTTTTGTGAGTCAGAGGCTCTGAATTGTTTTGTGAAGACCAGAGACCTAAGCAAGCTATTCCGGTGGGGGCGAATAAAGATACCAAGTTGTCTCCAGGGATTTTTTTTTTTTTTTTTTTTTTTTTTAAATAATAGGCTTAGCAAGGCTAAAACATCAGCTTTGCGTTGTGGCTTAGTTAATTATTTTCAGTTTGGGATTCTAAATTTGAAGACCAGGACACTTGCCCACATCTATAGCTGTCAAGGGCCAGGTTGTTTCAAGCTGGCTATATTTATAATAGCAAATTGTTGAGCCTTAAGTAACTTTTAAAATTTGTTCTGCCCAAAATACTTCCTATAAAAATGTGTATCTTCCTTACCTGTTCCCTGTAATGTTTCTTTGAGTAAGCAGGAAAGATGGATTACTTACTGCTTATTGGGTTTTTAACTGTTTAAGGATGTACTTAGTTGACATTTTGACATATAAAGTATTTCTTTACTTTTACGTAGCTTGAAATACTCCTTTTAAAATTCTGGGCATGTAGCTAGACCTGTAAGTTTGCCTTTGTTTAGATAGACAAAACTTCAGAATACCTAAAATTTTATTTTAAACTCTTATGTTACATTGTCAACTTCCTGGTATAATTAGTTGTCTGGACCCTAGCAGTGGAAAGGGATCCCAGTGCTATTCTTCAGTGCTGTCCAAAACAGAGTGTTCCGTTGCTAATTCATTCAATAGCTCTTCTTTACGCTTCTACTAAGCGCTAGATACTGTTCTTTTTTTCCCCCTCCTATTTCATTTTCATTTAAATTATTTTCTCAATTACATTTGATACCCAACATTATTTTACATTTATTTCAGGTATACAGCACAGTGGTCAGACATCTACATAATTTACGAAGTGATCCCCCTGATCAGTCTAGTACTCACCTGTCACTATCCTTAGTTATTACAGTATTATTGACTATATTCCCTATGCTGTACTTTATATCCCCATGACTATTTTGTATGAAGAACTTATACAACTCAACACTAAAAAAATTCAAACAATCTAATTAAAAAATGGGCAGAGGACCTGACTAGACATTTCTCCAAGTGGACATAGGCATATGAAAAGATGCTCAAAATCACTAACCATCAGAGAAATGCAAATTAAAACCACAATGAGATATCACTTCACACCGGTCAGAATGACTATCATCAGTAGGTGCTGTTCTATCTTCACAGAGCTTACATTTCTAACAATTAATACTGTCTAGTGATTGGATTTAGTTTTCTGCTTAGCCTTCCTCCTGTCATTGCTTCACACATATCTTGATGTTTGAACCATACTGAATTACTTACAGTTCCCTAATACCACGCTCTCGTGTCATTTTCTTACCTCCTGCCGTTCCTAGTACCCCAAATGTTTTTTCCTTATCTGTTGACCTGGCAAACCCCTCCACTTCATTAAGACTCAGCTCAAAAGTTATTTCATCTTAAATCCTTTCCATCGTCTTCTACAACACATTAACCACCTCGATTTTAAACCATTGTGTAAATAAATAAATACCCTTTCCAGAATAAAATTTGCATTTCTTAGTTGGGAAAACATGACTTGGAATTCCTGGGTATGTGTCTCTTGTGTCCAGCTCCAGAGCCAGAACTCTTTAGATTGTCTGGATGGTTTAGCTGAATGATGAGTAAACTTGTGGCACCATCGAGTGGTTCAGCCAAGCAGTGCGACTTAATTCTTCTACAGTATCAAAATAATCCAATTTATGCCATTTATATAGAGGGGGGTGGGATTATAATAAAATTATGTAATTGAGAGGCATTAGACCATCTTTATCTTGAAAGAAGCAGCTCAAAACATTATAGTGTCCTTATCAGGCTTGTGATCTATAATGGGAAGTTTTTAATCTTTGCTTTTTTTATAACCAGGAAACCTGAAGCATTGTATGACATGGTTTGCTTATGTCCCTTCATTATTTGAGACGGAGTACATGCATATACTCTTTTGCTTTGTTGCTCCTCAGCTTTGCGAACAAACTTTCCTTGTGCATTGTGAGAGCCTCACTGAACTCTGCACTTCGTGTGTGTTAGTCTGAGATCTCTCTTTGGTTTGCACTTTTACATGTTGTGTCCTTGCGGCAAGATGGTTTTAAAATTAAAGACCTTTTTGATAAATTTTTTTTTGCTCATTGAGGGATAAGTGTATAGTGATAATTGCAGTAAACAAATTCTATAAAACCGAAAGTCACCTATTCAAAGTTGGCCCAGGTGTAGAGATACTTTGGGGATGTTGATTTAGTGTGGGTTTGTGGCTGCAGGGACTAAGAGACAGAGATGGCGAGTGGCAGTACTTAGGCCCTTGGGTTCTTGTTTCTTAGCAGGCAGGCCAAAGTTTGAGCTCACCTGTTAAGGAGGGTGTGTTATATTCCTTGACCCATTCTTGGGAGTGGGAAAAACACAGAACAAAAGAAACAAAAAATGAAAGAGACATGGGACCCTCCTTCCAGCTCTCAGCAGGAAGAAAATGCAGAGTGTGGAACACATCTCAATTTTATTTCTACCTTCAGTAATGAAGTTTTTAGTTTTGACCACCATGTGCTGGAATAGATTCTCTTCTTTAATAGAAATATCATTATAATTGATACCCTTTCCTTTCACACATGTGTGATAAACAGAACAGACTCATCGTTGGTGAACAGCCGTACCCAAGTTATTTCATACTATGGAAGGAACCTCTTAAATCATGACTCAGAGCTCATTGTAGTAGGATTTCCTTGTGTTGTATTGAAGTGTATCCAGAACGTCTCGAGCATATGCAATAGAGAACCTAACGCTAGTTAAGTTCCTCTAGAAGATAGTGTTCAGATTTGTCATCTCACACCAGCTCCGTCAAATGTCTTTTAGTTACGTAAGCTGTTTCCATATTGTTATACTGTTTCTCCCACAAAGACGAAAGAGAAAAAGGGATAAATTAGGCAGAAAATTAGTATTATCTCTTTAGGAAGATGTCAAAAATCTCCTACCTGGTACTTCTGTAAATGTTCAGTTTAGTCAGAGTAGAAAGCGTATCATATTCTGAATCTCTGCTCTCTAGATTTGTGTAACGCCGCCTTCCTAAAGGTTCAAAAAGGTATATTTCTGCTTATTTTTAATACTTTCTCTAGTCTCACCTTGTTTTATTGAGAGATTTATTTCAGTTTGTTTTATGCTGTCATGTTCTGTCAAGCCTGGCTTTAGGTAATGCTTCTCTTTTTTTCTCTCTCTAAAGATACAAACTTTATATTTCATCAGTATGTTTCTGCCACTCAGAACAATCAAGCATCACTGTGAATTCTGAGTTTGTGGCCTTCCTAATCAATGGCATTTTGGGGGGTGGGGGGGTTGTTGCTTTTCCAGAGTGTCCTGCCATTCTTTGTCGCTACAAATATGACTAGAATCCGAAAGCCATCTTTGCAAGCACCCTCTTCAGATACGTTTGTGAAGTCTGCGATGAAAACAGTGGGCTTGAAATCCCGAACCAATGGATACTTCGTCCATTCTCTTGTGGTAGGTAGATTTTTAAGTCCCAAACTTGGGTCGAAGATTTTCTTTCTCATTGAGTCACAAAATAGTATGTGATATATTTATTTATATAGAGAGAGAGTCTAGATTTACATCTCTCTCTCTCTCTCTCTCTCTCTCTCTCTCTCTGTGTCTGTGTGTGTGTGTATATATATAGTCTAGACTTACTAATGACTCATCTGTGTTTTATTTTAAACATCCAAGAACTTTAAAATCTACCTATAAATTTAAAAAAAATAGATTTTATTATCTGTCTATAAATAAAACAATATTATAGTAAAACATAAGATCATATGCTTTAATTTAGCTCAAATTGTAGGCTCTAATTATATTTATCTCCCCATTTTTTCCCTAGGGCTCAATAGTTTCAATTCTGCCTTCTTGGTTATATTTCAAAATCGCTATGAATCATAACAAGTCTTTCCGGGCTCACTGTCAGAAGCGTGCCAAGAAGAACTAAGCCTTGATGATTATACTGAGTAACTTGGCCAGAAGCTCCAGCTTGTGCACATTCACTGCAAGTCACCCACCCAGCTCCAGGACATTCAGTTGTCATTTTAATAGTTAAATATGGTCATAATGGGGACGAAAGCAGAAGTTTCTTTCAAGAGCTACTGACATATATCTGAATGCTACCACCAACTATTTTGAAATTTATCATAAATGCTCATATCAACTGGATACAGAACTAATATTAGCAAGAATAGCTTAATAGGAAGGAGCATGAGTATAACAAATGACAGAATGGTAGAATCACATGTACTTCTCAACAATGTCCTCTGGCCTAAAATGCCATGATGATAGTTGTATTTTCCCTGAAACATACTTTGAAAGGGCATGGCCAGCTACTCTTTTTCTTGTTTTTAACACTTTGAGGAGTAGAGATTGATTGATTGATTCACTTATGAGAGGACAATCTGCATAGCTCTTTGTAAGGTTTTCTAAAAGCATGTCCCAGTTTGTAGATTTATATGGAACTGTTCTTTCTCAGAGGTAGCTAATGACATAAAAATAATTCATGAAATATGGAGTTTTTTGACACATGAAGCCCTTGAAAATATGCTTTCTTCTAATACATATTTCTTCTCAGTTTATGTACATAAATACTGAATGCTATCGTATGATTTGTAAAGGTAAACGGGCCAAAATTTACAGACAACCACCTATGGGACCACTAAAACCCTGACCCTGGAAAGTGGCCTGCTTGGACCCCAGTCGTTTTGGTTTCTTCTGCACCGCACTAATAACTGCTTACATATGTTAGAACAGGTTACTCCTAGTAATGATGTCAGAGAAGTTTTAAATTGCTACCCTATCGATATTGATATAATTAGTTTAAAGAAAGATCATATAACAATTGTCTTGATTGAAAATATATTTCTTTGGTGCTTGAAATTAAGGCCATTTTTACACTGGCTTAATATAAATTAATACTTAACTTTTATCCTACTACATAACTTGTTTGGGGAAATTGCCAAGCAATAATTCAATATTGTGAAGCATATAGCCTAGAAGGTAGGACTTTCCTCTGTTGTGATTCCAAGGCTTGGAGTTTTAAGCACCAGTAAATTTGCAAAAAAAAAAAAAAAAAAAAAAAAAAAAATTAATTGGAGTATTTAAGTGTTTTTATCTTATAATTTTGTCAGCTAAGGACAGAACAAAAACAGAAAAACCAAATTACCATCATTATATAAAGACATTTTAGCATGTAAAAAGTAGGAAGAACATAATCTCAGAATAAGGAATAATCATTTAAATTGAATAAATTTAGCTTTATGAAAAACACATTGCCTTTTTCTCTCATTTTGTTGAAATGGTGAAACCACAGTGACCTGGACAATATTTCATTTGCTCGCACACAGTGGTTGGTTGGTTGTGGTGGTGGTGGTTATTGGTAGAGAGCTGGTAGACAGGGGAAGTGGTTGGTTTACTCTTCTAGGTGCTGGAGAAACTGCAGTGAATAAGGCAGACAAAAATTCTTGCCCCAATACTGCTTACATTTGAGTTGGGAGGAGGGGAGGGAGCAAAGGCAGAAGACAGAAAATAAGCAAAAGAAGATGGATAATAAGTGCCATGTGCTATGGGAAAAAAATGAAGCGGGTTAAGGAGAATGGGGAATCAGTGCGTGGGGGGCGGGAGTGGGGGGCTTGTGATTTTAAATAATAGACTCAGAGCAGGCCTTGGTGGGAAGTGGCCTTCGACAAGTCTTGAGCGAGCCTTTCGGTTATCTGAGCAAAGCGCATTTCAGGCAGACCAGCCTGTGCAGAGCCCAAGGAGAGAGCATACCTGAGGTGCTCCAAGAACAGGCAGGAGTACATACTTATTGAATTATACACTAGGTGATCTGTTTCCCAAAGATTTCAGAGACCTTGCCTTAGTTTAGTTGTGATTTTCTAGTATTAAATCACCTTTGCATTCTTGGTCATATTTCACTCTTTCGACACTGCTGAATTCAGTTACTTGCTGGTATTTTATTTGAAATTTTTACACCTATATTTAGGAAATTGGCTTGCAATATTTCTCATACTTGTCTGGTTTGCAAACCAAGATTATAACTTTATTAAATGTGCTGCGGAGTGTTGCCTATTTTACTACTCTCTGGAAGAATCTGTAAAAGATTAGGACAGTCTTTTTCTTGAAAGTTTATAAAAACCATCTGGCCCTAGCATTTATTTGTGGGAAGGTATTTAATTACAGATTGTTTTAATGATAATAAGACCACTCAGGGTTTCTATTTTAACTTGAGTCAATTTTGAAAAAAAAAAATAATAATAATATTCTGAGCATTTACTCATTTTTTTTCTAAATTTGTTATTAAAAAGTAACAAATTTTATTTTTTAAAACTGCTGGATATACACTTAATATTTCATTTGCTAATATTTTTTATATCTTTTCACCTTTTCTTTGACCATTGTTTCAGAAGTTTTTCTACTTAGTTTTTTTAAAGAATCAACTTTGGGCTTTGCTGTCCCTCTCTTCCCTTCTTTTTACATTATCCTGCTTCCTTGGGGGTTTATTCTGTTATTTTCCTTATTTCATAAATTGGACATGTATTTCATTCATGCGCAATATTTTTTCTGTTCTCACATTAACATCTTAAGGCTCTAAGTTTATTGGATTATCTCTGTGTGTGGGTGTGTATACACAAAGATGCACACTTTTTTTCAGTGCTAATATTTAAAAATTTACATTGTGATTTCTTTGACCTATGAATTATATTATTTTAAAAGTAAACAAGTTTTTAAAAGCACAAATTTAAGTTTTTATAAATGTATTTCTTTATAAATAACTTGTATTAATGTCACCATTACTAAGACAATTTTACATTATGTGCATTCTGATATGTCAATGAAGATACAACATCTCTTATGTGGTATTCCTGCTACAGTGTATAGCCTGAACCTAATCAAGAAGAAATATCAGAACCATCTAAAATGAGGGATATTCTACAAAGTTAACAAGCCTAAACTTGTCAAACACTTCAAATTAAAGACTAAAAAATCTGACAAGTAAATGTAACACATGATTTTGGATTGGATTCTGGTAGAGAAGAAGAAAAAAATTTTTTTTGCTGTAAAAGACATTTTCAAGATAATTACAACTGAATAAAGTCTACAGATTAGATAATAGCATTGTGTCAATGCTAATTTCTTGAGTTTTATCATTGTGCTGCAGTTACTTAAGTCCTCTTTTTTAGGAAATGCACATTAGAGTATTTAGGGATAATGGGATATTCTATATACAACTTAATCTCAAAAATTTAGAAAAAATGCATACAGAAAATGATAAAACAAATGTGGCAAAATATTAGCATTTGGAGAATCTAGGTGACGGGTGTATGGATATTCTTTGTCTTGCTTTTGCAAATTTCCTGTAAATCTTAAATGATTTCAAAATAAAAAGTTCCTATAAATCTTTCATTATTGATTTCTAAATAATTGCACTGTGGTTAGAGAATATGTATGGTAGAGCTTGGGCAAGTTATAATCTCCCTCTGACTCAATTTTTGCCACCTGAAAAATGAGAATACTTATAGTACCTATCTCACAGATTGTTATAAACTAAAATTAATATTTTTAAAGTGCTCAGAATGTAGCCTGACATAAAAAATATATATACATATGTAAATATTATATTTAGAAAGGGTTTCTGCTAATGTGATTAATTTAGGGGTCTTGAGATTTTCTTAGATTATCCAGATGGGCCCTAAGTATAATCACAAGTATCCTTAATAAGAGAGAAGTGAGAAAGATTACACACAAAAGATGAGAAGCCAGTGTGACCAGGGAGGCAGAAATTGGAATGATACAGCCACCAGAAGGTGGAAGAGATACGGAACAAATTCTCCCGTAGAGGTTCTGGAGGATGCAGGCCCTGCCAACACCTTGATTTGGGCCTAGAAACTGATTTTGGACTTCTGGCTTCCAGAACTGTGAAAGAATAGTCTTGTTTTAAGCCACTGAGTTTGAAGTAATGTTATAGCAGCTATACAAAACTAATACAAATGTAAACTTTTTATTATTACCTATTTCTAGAAATTTTATGAGACTTTATGTCTAGGTATGACCAAGTGTTTTAATGTACCATATGTACATGTAAGCATATATGGTTATATGCTTAGAACAACATTTATTACTATAATTTTTTGTATATGTCCATTTAATCAAACTTGTGTTCAAATATTCTCATATCTTGGCTAACTTTTGTCTGCCTGGCCAGCAGTAATTGAGAGGTGTTTTGAATTCTCACTGTCATGGTGGACTTGTAGTTCCCGTTTTTGTCAACTTTTGCTTTATACATTTTGAGGCTATCTTGTGAAATAAAGTTTAGAATTCTTAGGTCTTTCTGATGAGCTTAACCCTTTTTTTGGTCATGTAGTAACGTCCTTACTGATAGCACTTTTTATGTTAAAATCTTTTTGTGGTATCAATATATCTACGTCTGCTTTATTTTGTATTTAGTAGTATGTATTTTCCAATCCTATTGCCTTCTTTCTTTCTACATGTTTATATTTTAGCTTTGTCTCTTGTAAGCCAAATAAACCTGGATTTTTTTTTTTTTAATTTGGCAATCTCTGCCTTTTATAGGTAAGATTATTTCAATCACATTTTTTATGATTCCTAAAACACAGACTTAGTGATATGTTACTGTCTTTTATGCTTTTTTCTCCCTTCTTGACTGTTTTTTTAATTCAATTTCTCTTCCTATACTCATTTGAAAGTTTTATACTCTATATTTTTCTTGTGTTTTTTCCTGAACTTTTTCAGTGCATACTCAGTCTAAAATTATCTGAAGTCATAATCCCTTCTTTAATAATACATGGTCTTTAGAACATTGTAATTCTGATCAACCCTTTCCCGACTTGTGTGTTTTTGTGGGCTAGTATTTTTTTTAACCCTATAAATTAGATGTTTTCATCATTTTATATAAACATGTTGGTATAAATTGCCACGTTTACCAATTTCTTTGCACACCTCCCTTGCTCCTCAGACCTTCCTTCTGGTGCACATTATAGTTTAATTGGCACAACTGTTTCTCTTTGTTGGTGCTATATTTAATTCATAATGATGTGATTTAGAATTGATGGCATCTTAAGGTTAATGAAATACCTGATTATTCTACTGACTAGCTTCCGTTACTGGCATTCAGAAGTCAGTATGGCATTTTTTGTGTGATATATGTTTGGCCACTTTAAAGAAAACTTGATGTTCAGTGTTATGACAATGTAAGTATGGAATTTTAAACATTTATTGTTATAGGTTTATTTTATGCTTCCTGCATCTAAGAATTCATGTCTTTTATCATGTCTGAAAAATTGTCTCCATTTGAGTCTCTAGTTATGTGTCATCTCCATTCCATCTCATAACCTTATTTTCTTGTCTTTCTGAGCTGCATACTGCATAATTTATTTCTATATTTCAGTTCAATAATTCTATCTTATCTGTTGTTTAAAACTATTCATTCCTATTTTTAGTTACATTTTTCTTTTTTAAAAGTTCTAGTTGGTTCTTATTTAAATCTGCCTGGTCATTCCTGATAGTTTAATAATGCTCGCTTATTTTAAAAATTCAGTTTTAAAATTTAAGAAAGTATTTCACACATTGGCGTTCTATATTCCAAAGCTGGTGATTCTTATATCTGACATATCTGGTGATTCTTGTATCTGAAATTCTTAGGAGTCTAAATCTATTGTTTGTATTTCTCCTGACTCTCATTCAAAATAGTTTGTTTTCTTCTGTTTGCTATTTTCATTTTGAAGTCCCCTTTGGTTGGTTTTAATCTGGAGAATCCCGAGGGCTACATTGGGATGTCCTTCAGAAATAATTTTTTTGCTTCTGTCAGCAGCCCGAGAACTCTACCAAGTCAGCACCACTCACTCTTCTGGAGATACCTGGTTCAATGCAGGAACCTCAGGCTTAGTTCCCTCACCTCGTAGTGATTCCAAGAGTTACTCTCCTGCTCTTAATGCTGGATTTGGCATTTCCCGCAAGGGGCAACCACTGATGGTTTATGTTCTTACTGCTCACTGCTTCTAGCTCTGATTTCAGTTTCCTCCACTTTCTTCTCCTTGGGTTTTGTTTTCTTGCCCTTGGATATATCACTTTCTGTGACTCCAGCTTTGCATTAAATTGTATAGAGTGGCTACAAATTCATTTCGCAGGAGTTTGGGTAATTATTTGTTTTACATTTCTTCTAGGCAGGGATTCAGTATGCTGTAAGATAACAGATATATGATAGAACAAAAAAAATGTTTTTAAACTTCTGCAGAGAACAGAGGAGCCATACGCACACTTCTAACTAGCATTAATAGGGATTTTGAGGCCACTCTGTTCTAATTTAGCCAGAATTTAGTTGTATTATTCGTCTGTAGTGCCAGAAGCCTCCATTGAGTTTTCCGGTTTTTTTGTTCTGTGCTTCACTTTAAATATTTTCTATTGTCTTTTTTTTTTTTTTTTTAATTCTGTATATCTAAGAGTCATTTTAGGTTTACAGAAAAACTGAGCAGAAAGTACAGAGAATTCCCATATTCCATGCAGGATTATATTGCTACCTACCCTTCGCTTCTGGAGTCGCTGAAAGAAACCAGCTACGAGGTCCCAGGAGATGGCTCCATGTATCATTTCAGGAAGTCCTGTCTTTCCTAATTTGGCTTTCATTCCGCCATGTATTTGCAGTGGGATGGTGGTATCATGTGGCATTATGGTTCAGTTTTCTCCTGTTAATGAAACTAATATTTATACTCTCTACATCATAAGGTTGTTCTGAAAATTTGATCAGTGTATGCATGTAAGTAAAGCAGCACTTGGCATGTAAGACACTCAGGAAATGTGAAATATTATTTGCTATTATTTAAAAATAAGAATGTGTAAATGTTGCCAATTCTTTTTAGAGGGATATAACTATCAGTATCTTTGAGCCATCTGAATGCTACATACTTTAAAAACCCTGATGTAACTCCCAGGTTGCCTTAAAGCCTACATTGATGACTATAACCTCCAGTGATCTCTCCCGTCCTAGATTTTTGTCTGCTCGCCACAATTTCACATCCAAGTACACTGTTCTTTAATTGCACCTCACATAGTTTACACAGTGGTTCCTGGAAGATTTTATCTCTGGCAGCGCCTGCCATCGTGCTGGGCACTGAACAGGAGGAGTTCCTGTCTGGAGTCTGGGGAAGCATCCTCTTTCCTTCAGCACTGTGTAAACTCAGCCAAGACTTTAAAGCTTCCACAGAAATACACTGTCGAGTTGGCAGGTTCCTGTCCCACCCTCCTTCCTCAAGCTGGGCACCACTAAGTCTTTGGCAGTGAGACGTGGGCTAGGAATTTCTCTATGTGACACCTTCACTGAGAGCTATTAGTGTGATGTGCCATTACCATTATTTTCCTCGTATTGGATTTTCTCAGGGATTCAGCAGCAGGTGCTCCACAAGTGGCACACGATTGAAACAGGGAATGTTTAGCAAGACTCTGGTGTGAAATCGGCAACTAAAAAAAGGCTGCAGTGTGTCGCTCACCCAGAATCATTTCTAAGAGCTATAAGCACTTGAAGGATCTATGAGTTTTGCCATCCAGGGGGTGAGACAACTGTTGAGTGGAAAAGGGATCACCTAGAGAAAGCGAGCAACTGGGAAAGGCAGAGAGAACTCTTGGAGGTTCTTACAAAACGAAACAAGGCACTGTAAAAAATGCAAATTGCTGTGCCCTGTCCCGGACCTACTAACTCAGAATCTTGATGGGGGGCCTGGCATCTTCATTTTTTAAAAGCATCCCCTAGTGACTGTTGCAGATGATCTTCCAACCATGTGCTGAGAAACGCTGGTTTCAGAATAGAAGGCAAGGCAACCGAACAAGCAAAAGCTGCTGAGACTTTAGAAGGGCTGTCTCAGTTAAAGAGAAACGAGAGTAGTACGAATACGGGTCCCCATCAGAGGTAAACCAATTAGGAGTTTAAGGTCGACCCTGGGGTCAGCCACTTGCTAGCCTTTGTTCCCAATCCCTGATATCACAAGCATACCATAACAGGACTCAAATAGAAGACAGAAACTATATAGTAACTCAAACAGGAATAAAATAAAGAATTATTAACCATAATAAGGAATTACCTATAGGGGAAAAGGAAAACTAAAAATACAGAAATAGCAGACAGAGGGAGCAGCCACTTAAAAGTATCTCTAGGTTGACCTACCCCTAGGTTGAGGCAGAACACAAAGGAAGGTAAAAGCTGGAAGCACTCCGAACCCTCAGGAGGTACAGACCTGTGCAGTATTTTTCAAGTCATCTGCTCCAGGTGTGGGTTTCACAGGGTTCTCAAGCAAATGACAACTAGTCTCAGACAGGAGGGCAAGCTACTTCCACTGCCAAGGGAGGTTCAGGATGACTTGGGTGTTCAAGGTTGTCAGTTTCATTTGGGCCCAAGCAGATGTCCCTATTTCATGTTTTGGGATCCCATTCCTTTCCAAGTGATGCCTTAACTTCACAAGAGAAACTTAACAAGGCTGTAAATTCAACAACCATTGCAATTCAGCCCACAGAGACATGCCAAACATGGCTGGCCACTGTGCATTGCAGAGCCAGCTGAGATGAACACACTGGAATTAGAAAATAGAGCCCTTTCCTCCTCTCCTAAAATGTCCCTCCGGTATCCTCAACTGATGAAGCTTAATGCCAGGCCAAATGGCACAGGAGAAATGTTCCAGCACTGCACGCAGGGCAGTGAAGAATGGATGGATTTTGGAGCTGAGAATCGATGAGTAATAACTGGCAATGCACCTTACCTTCATTCCCTCTCCATGGTCTGCACCCCACCCTCCCAGCCCCAATAAGAACACAAATCCTGCAAGAAGATATGAGGAAACTCAGGATGCCAAGCCACATCAAGGTCATCTTTCTACTATTATACACTCACATGTATCTAGGATGAGCAAGTTGGCCCAGGATTGTCCTGGCTTTAGCACTTAAAAGGCCT
Organism: Pteropus vampyrus; assembly: GCF_000151845.1. Taxonomy (NCBI): domain Eukaryota; kingdom Metazoa; phylum Chordata; class Mammalia; order Chiroptera; family Pteropodidae; genus Pteropus; species Pteropus vampyrus. The sequence continues at coordinate 7,769,621 of NW_011888812.1, forward strand.
GCATCCTGGGAAACTCCTCAGTCCCAGACAAACCAGTACAATTTGACACCCTCATGTGTCTGAAAGGTTTTCAGATGTTCTGTGTATCAGAATCACCTTGGGCACTTGGTAAAAATAAAAGTGATTCTGTTAAAAATGCGATTATTTTGGATACAAGTGGGCCATGGATTGATTTTTGACAAGAGTTCTACTCGGAGGCGTTAATCACTACTTTTAGGGACTCCTCAGTCCAGGTTTCTCTGTTCCTGTTCCAAAGACAATAATCATTGGGGAAAACAAAGAAATTGCATCTTTTGGAACATACAGCCAAGGTTCCTGAGTCAGAAGCAGACACTGACAAATTACTAGTTGTTGGGGTGGGGGTGGATAAAAATTGTAGTCTGGCCTTACCACTTTTCTCTTTTCAGTTCTAAGATAAATCATTTTTCTTTCAATGTCACACAGTATAATAAAGAATAAAGGATGCTGTGAAAATTAGATTTGATAGTAGCAACAATATAGGTACGCTGATGGGGTACACTGAGCTTCCGGCAGGTAAACAGTAAATAATACAATGCTTATTTTAAAGACTTTCACAGTGACTATGCTATGGTAGATAGATCTTGAAGAATAACTTGCACAAAATAGTTAATTCAGTGCTACTTTTGCTATTTTCACAGTGTAAGATACATGGTTTAACATGGCCACTTTAAAGCTTTCTCAAGAACTCAGATGAGCTGAAGAGAGGACACTTCTCTTAACATTTATTTTCTATTGTGTTCTAGAGAATCGTGCTAAATTCTTTACATACGCTATCTCATTTAATCCTCCTAACAAGAGATATGCCCGTTTTATAAAGAAGCAGAGTACTTGCTCTAGATTATATACATAGTAAACGGCGGCGTCTGGACTGAAACTTAGGTCTGTTCAGTTCACTCAAGCAAAATTTGCTTGGCACTGGAGAGCCATGAAGAATAAGGCGTGGACCCACGCCCTCTTGCAAGTGCTATGGATCGAGGTATGCACAGCCTGCAATGAGAACACAGAGGACGTGCATCCTAAACTCTTCACGGCTTTCAATATAAAATTCAAATCTTTTTGCCTAGTACCTGGTTCCCCAACTCCCTATCCCATGCTTGCGCTTGGATGTCTCCACTTGTGTGTGGGAGGTGATATCCAGAGGGACCTCGGCCTAGGAAACACATCTTCAGTCCCACCTTCGCCATATTCCGGCTCCTCACGGGGTTCCACCTAACCCTCAATCCCTTTGTTCCCCTCCTACCCCGGCCCTGCCTCTGGCACCTTCAGCAACGTGGCCCTCGAACAGCTGGGGACGCGAAGCCGGCCGGACTCCAGGAGATGATGCCGGAAGCCGCTGCGGCGGCGGCGCGTGGCGTAAGAGGAAGTGCCTGACGCCGCAGCCTGTGATTGGGAGCTGCTGGAGCCGGTGCCTCACTCTTAAGGTTCCCGGGACCTCAGGCAGCAGGGGAGGTCTGAGTCCGTGGGGTGCTTCCTAGGGCAGAGCGGTTTTGAATGCGCGTCCCGCTCCGCCGGCAGGTGCGGCCTGCCGGCTTGCCGCTACGTGTCTGGGGCTGGGGGAGTGGGGACTACTGCCTCTCAGGTCCCTTCGCAGGCGACCTCCGAAACCTCATTCCAAGCCTCCTAGAAGAAAATGAACTAAAATAGGGAAAAGTTGCTAACCCTTGTTGAGGACCAGGCTCTTTCACCTAGGAGGATCGTTTGATCTGCAGTTCAACCGTGAGAGAGGCATCGGCTCCCTGTTTACCGAGGAAGAAACTGAAGTTCATTCAGGTGAAGTCATTTGCCACAGGTCATGCAGCTGGGAAGTGACCGATCCGGATTCAGAGTGAGTCCTGTCTGACGCCAGAGCCTTTGCTCTTTGCACTGCAGCGCGGGTATCAAGCGTTGTCTGGGTAGAGAATCCCAAGGTGGATTCCGTTCTGTTAGTTAAAGTTTCTGGAATTCCACAAATTCAGTAGGTCTGGGATGGGGCTCTGGAATCTGCATTTTCAACAACCGTCTCCTGACATATATTGCTCCCCTGTGAACACAGCAAGGACTATAGTTAATTGTCGTCTTACACTTTTAAGACCTCAGTTGAGAGAAATGTCAAACGAGGGTTTCTTCTACACGTCGTGTGTGACTGGAGAGTTGGTATTTGATTCTGCTATTAACTCTTGGGGCAGATAGCAGCCTCCATCATCTCCCCACCCATCAAATGAGAAGAATTACACTTAACTACCTGGGGAAAGTTGTTAAACATACGGATTCCTGGGCCCAGCCCAGCTCTACTGAATCAGCAGGTGTGGGGGTGGGGCCCGGGAATTGGGAGGCTAAACAAGCTGTAAAATAAGCTTATAACCTTTGAGAACCTGTGATGTGAAACTTAATAGACCCATAGAAAAATGGACCATAGGTTCAAACCACGGGCTCGACGGACCTCCCCGTTATTGTTTTGTAATTGCGCATGCTCCTGTAGTTGCTGTAAACTAAAATTTTAGCAATAAATAAATAAATAAAAATTAGTATTACTGGCCATTATGAGGTGGATTTTTCAATTAGCTGAAGACTGGAACTTTATGAAATTTGAATGTTAATCTACCTACTGTTGATTTCCTGAGTGATTTTGGGTGAGCCACTTAACCTCGTGGTCCTCATACATACCTGCTTATCACCATCGCTTACAACGCTTGTTACAGACACCTGTGTCCGGCCTACATCAGGTCTTCTGAGACAGCGCATGGGTGTTTTTAACAAGCTTCCAGGGCAGTTTGATGCAGCCAGTGATCATGGGATATGGAAATATGCTTGGAAACTGAGTCTCAGCCTATTTCTCAGTGTCCACATAGGCCGGTTATTCGTTTCCATTATGTTCTGCTCTTGGGAACTAATAAGAGTAACGTGGTTTATAATCTTGATTTTTAGAATTTCTTAATGCACACTTTCTTGTGAACGAAGTGAAAGTACTATGATAAGATTGCAAAAGGTAAACCTTCAAGCCAGCAGCCCTGGCTTTAGTAGTGACTTAGTAGACCCCTTGGTTGAGATGTTGTGATGACAGAAGCTGATTTTATGTAGAAGCTCTGATTGCTACTGAGCCACCTCTTCTGCCTGAAAGGATTATAATTACCCCTTAGTCGTACAAGTTTGTATACAACCCCAACTAAAAGCATCGCTTTTTTTTAAACAGATACCATTGTCTGGTTTGAATCAGGAATGAAGTCTTCTGAAAGCTAAGAGCAGAAGCCTTTTTGGTCAATATGGAGGACAAAAGACGGCGAGCCCGAGTGCAGGGAGCCTGGGCTGGCTCTGTGAAGAGCCAGGTTGTTGCTCAGCCAGGCAAGAACTTATGGGGATCTCGCATGAGCATGCACTTGAATGTGGACAATTATCATTCTCTTTTATTTGTATCGCTTTAAATTGATGTTAAAGAATTATTTTAAATGCGGCTGGTATTTTTTCTGTTTTTGTTGACATTGAGCTAAGGGTTGATATTTAATGGTCCTCATATTTAGTTACTATGCTCAAACCTTTCTATGTGTTGAGGTCTTTGAGAGACTACTCATTAATTTCTAGATGTCATAGAAGTCATATCCAAGTGGATTTCATTGGTCCTTGCTCATAGAAGGTGATGATACCAGCCTTGTCCCCGATTTGAGTCTGTTCTCTCTCTTGCTTCAGCTACCAGTGCTAAGAGCCTTCTCCACCAGAGGCCTGGTCACTCCTGGACAAACAAGGAGCATCATCTGTCAGACAAACAGTTTGTGTTCAAAGAACCCCAGCAGGTAAATTCTGGTTTCTCTTTCAGTAGTAATGAAAATTTGTATATAAAAGCGATATTCTTAGGGTAGATAATCAAATAGTGACTGAATAAGCTCACTAGTAAAAGGAGAGTTAAAGGATTGTAATAGTAATCAAATGTAGAGTAACAGTTCCTGAGTATGTTTGAGGACTCTTCATAGTTTGCCTCCAATAATTCCCATTTTTTGGCATGGAGACTGCATTATGACTAGAGGGTAAAGGTGATACCATGACTAGAGCTTACCTTGGTTATCCAAGTTCTATCAGTCCTAAAACCTTACTATCTTCAGTGCTAGTGTAGCAAATGCCTCTGGAATTTGGATTGAAGTTTCAGCTTCTACAATGCCTGATTTTTTAGCCCTTTTTCCGTGGTGAAAAATGTAAGAAAGTGAAGATTTACTGTTCTTAATAATGTGGAAAAAGCTAAAAATCAGTCATCATGCTATAATAATAATTTTATAAATAATGATTAAAACCTCTTACTTACTAAATAGTATGTCTTCTATTTTTAAAAATCTGGAAAGGTTTTTCCAGAGCTGCTGGCTGTTAGGAAGATGGATTCGTTCTAATTGCATCATCTTTTAATGCCCACTAGTAACTGTTAAGTAGTTCTAAGAAGAGCAGAAACAGGAGTTTCTGGTGGGATAGTAAGAGCTAACAAGAAAAAAGGGATAGTTTTAAATCTGATTTATTTTGACCAGAAATGAGAGCATATGGTAATCTTGCAAGTCAGCTGTCCCGAAGATGAGGAACCATTCCAAGAGTAAGATCTGCTTGTTTCCTTGCAGGTAGTACGCAGAGCCCCAGAACCACGAGTGATCGAGTAAGTAATTTGCTGCCTTCCTGTAACTCTTGCCTACAATGAAATGGAGAGCCCTGGATCTTTCCTTCACCCTGATTTTTTCCATCTGGAAGAGATAACAGCCCAATTAGTGTCTTAATTTTAGGCTATGATATTCCTATCTCAGATGTCTTTAAACTTGGTCTTTTGAGAAGCCTTTCTGAATTTGCTGATGGTATGGAAAAGGCAACAAGATATCTGGACGTTAAACTCTTGAGCCTGGTGTAGATTTCCTGACCCTGTTTCACTAATATATATGCAGACAGTAAGCTAAAATATCTCCTCAGTAAAGACGGGGATTTTTTCTGAGTCATTGAAACATAGCTCTTTGAGAGCTTTTAGGTACCATTTTCCTAGCCATGCTTATGAAAGCTGCTAGAAATTTAGATGATCTAACAGTCTATTTCTTAAAACCACATAATTGTTTCAGAGCAATTAAATGATAGTAAACATTCCTCTTATATTGATCTGTGTCTAAAATGGTCTTTTCAATAATGGATGAAAGATACTTTGACTCCTCTTTTCCTGCTTTTCAGTTTCTATCTAATGTAGATGAATTGTCAATAGAAAGCATCTTTTTATTTGAGCAGTTTAGCATAACATGTTAAATTGTTCATGAGCAGTCTGTTAAGCTGTTTGACTGTTTGCACGTTGACGTGTACATTGCAGAAAAATGCGAAAGTGACACAAATGTCATACTTTCAGAAAGCTTATGTTGTCGTGGCCTTGCTGCTATGCTAGTTAGCTACCTAACTAGTCCTTAGGGAAGTTGTTGCCATCTTTTTGGACTTTAGTTACCTTGACTATAATATTAAGGGTTTGAACTTAAGGGTTAGAGCCCAGTCTAGTAGCTCTAACAGTCTTTGATTGTTTTACAAATACCAACGCGATATTGCCTCCACTGATGATAGAGAATACACAAAACTGTGAAACTTGTTACAAGGCATAGATGGGACATTCAGGCTGAAAATTAATGGGCAGTTATGAGTTTGCAAGTCAGAGCAAAATGACAGAATTCATTCCTACTTGATCCTAGGGTTTGTTAATTCTGGTTATCTAAAGTTAGCTATGCTAGATTTTTTTTTTAATAGCCAGAAAGGTGGCCCACATTGGAAGTGAGCTACTATCTAAATGTAGCCCCAAATTTATAATTTTGAAACATTATGTTCACGCTCTGGGAAACTTCATTGGCAACTCATTTAGGAATGTGATAAATATATATGACAATAGCTCTGCTTACATTTTAGTTCAGAGGGGCAAAGACATCTACCTAAGAGCCCAGCTTGGAGACTGTGAACTACTAACCCATGTGGCAGAGAATGGTGTGAAAACTGTTCCTTTATATTATCCTCTGTAACTCATTCCTATCTGAGAAAGATCCGACACGGTTATCTTGATAGAGGCGCCTAACCAGTCTGGGTCACTTTTCTCACCGTGAACTTCGTCACCCTGTACATCTGTAATAGTTTTGTACCTTTGCACATTTGCTTAAATTCAGTAAGCTTTTATTGCTCATCTTCTACGTGCTAGACACTGGGAGACAGAATAATAATCCATTCCTTGCCCCTCAGTAGCCCACAGTATGGTAAATGAAATAGATATGTAATCAGGTAAATTGTAATCCTGTATATTGTGAAACAGTAGGTTTGTGTGTAAGGTCTGGTGGTAGCACAGAGGATGAGATGCTAACATTTGGGTAAATTAAAGGTCAGGAAAGGTTTATAGAAGGTAATGCTGAGCTGAGATTTTGAAGGATGAATTAGAATTTTCCATTGGACCAAAGCTGAGGTGTGTCAGCTGGGGGATGCTGGGTGGTGGGAAGGAATTCTAGTGTGTAGAAATGCACAGGATTAGAAACAGTGGTTTATTCAGGAGATTGCAAGCAGTAATCATTACTGGAGGATGATGAGTCAGGAGCTGTCAGGAGGTGGAGCTAGATCATGGGGACCTTAAATGCGATGCTGAAAAGTTGGTGAAGAGCTTTTGAAGGACTTTCATCAGAGGAGGAACCTCATTCGACATCATATATCTGAAAGCAACAGACACTCAGAGCCCTGAGGTGTACTTTCTACCTATTAAATGCATCGCTATTCCAGTTTCCGATAGAGACTTCTTACGAGAAATAAATGACCCATAGAAAGTTAAATCACAGAGAGGAATTAGCAAGGTTCACTGGCATCCCCCTTTCTTTTCCGCCCATGACTTTATCAGAATGGACATGATTTTGTTAGGAAACAAATCCACCGGTGATTATGTGGTTGGTTTGAGTTGCCCCTCTTGGAAATGACTTACCGTTTCTCTTTATATATAAAATAGAAATTCAAATTCACTTAGCTATTCCAGTGTTCTATTTGGCACCCCTTTGTGTGACAGATTCCTAGATTATAGCTGCCTAAATTATGAGTGAAATATAAAAGGGGTAGATGAGAATTTATTTTATTATATCCCTTATTTCTGTGGTCTGATCCTGTAAGGCTTCTATTCCCAATGCCATTAATGATGTACCACCATCTTGCCCATTAGTGGTAGAAGGAGGTGGGGCCATGCTTCCCCCACAGTGTGCCCTCATTGTGAAATGGCTTTGGTGAGCCAGGGCTTTGGGAACTCCAAAGGGAGCCCTTCCACTGGCTGGAGTGTATTGTTTTGCTTGATGCTAACAAGTCTTTTTTTTTTTTTTTTTTTTTTTTTAGCAAAGAGGGTGTATATGAAATCAGCTTGTCACCTACAGGCATATCTAGGTAAGCGACATTAGTCATTACTTTAAAAACATTTCAGGGGTGGTTTCATAGAGCAGTGGTTAGCACATCTGCTTTACACGCAGAAGATCCTGGGTTCGAGCCCCAGCAGAGCCACGGCGCATACCCCAGGCATGCCAGGCCCCTCGGTGTGCCAGGCCCCTCGGTGTGCCAGGCCCCCCGGGTGTGCTCAGGGAGCACATGGGAGGAGACGCCCCGCCTTCAGAGATCCAGTTCTTAAGGGGAGACAGCAACATTCATAGGTCAGGGGTGAAAGTGGGGGAATTAAAAAAAAAAAATTCAAAAGCATCACCTTAGTGCATGACTGTACTAACTGTCACTATAAAATAATAAGACAGTTAAAACAGACATATCAAAACTTACATATCTAAATGAATTGCTTAGAAGAAGTCTCTGTAATTAGTCCAGTGGCAGAGCCGTTGTTAGAACCCTTTTTGGACCCTCCCTTTCAAAGCAAGTTTAACAGTCACACAAGAAAGCCAGTTGCATTATTTGGTAACATCTCACTGTTATCCAGGTATGGCTTCAGGTGAGCTTTGGCTCTTTGAAAAAAAAAAAAAAGAAATTCATCTTCAAAGAGTAAATTCAAGAGAATCTTCCAAGGACTTTCAGAATATTTCTTAAGAAGGATATCCAAAACGATCTTGAGCCGACTTGGCATTGTTGAAATAAGTGCATATTCAATGAGAGAAAAAACCCTCATTTGTATATTTTTATTTTGATACAATCTTAAATGATTGTTTTTTCTAAAATTGGCATAGTCTCAGAAGACTAACAATTGTTAAAATAACACAGGGCCAGGCAATTTATTAGTTATTCTGCTTTTCACAGTGACCCTATGAAGTGGATATCAACTTCATGTTACAGATGAGAAAAGCCAAGTTTCAGAGAGGTTGAGTGACTTGCCCAAGGTTTCACAGTTAAGCAGTGCTGGAGCAATATTTGAACCACGTTTATAAGAGCCCTCATACATCCCTTTATCCTTCATGCGTCTTTTATTTCTCTTAACATGAAACAAGTTTATTTTACATCTGGAGCATCATGAGCTGGGTGACATTAGGCTCTGGTTGCTATGGGAGGTGTGGTAAGATGATTTCATCTACCTACGAAAGGAAGCATCATCCAGATTAATTTATTCAGCTAACAGAGTCCATTACCCATCTTTTCTGTGTTCTTTAGTTAATAATGGTTCTTTCTGCATCAAGGGTGTGTTTGTATCCTGGCTTTGTTGACTTAAAAGAAGCCGACCGTGTATTAGAACAGCTCTTTCGGGATATTCCCTGGAAGCAGAGGACCGGCATCCGGGGTGGTAAGTAGGTCTCTGAGATTTGCAGTGGTTGCCTCCTTGTCTCCCTTTCTGGAATGTTTCTAATAGTATTGCCTCTTGTCACTACACCAGTCTTAAATAGAGATTCAAAACCTAACTGAGCCCCCCTCAGGCTGAGTAGGAATTAGCCAGGCAGAGGGTACAGAAGAAATAACAGCTGGTTCTCAGAACATGGCAGGAGTCTGGGGTGGGAGTTCAAGGAACCACAGGAAGTTTGGTTCGGCTGAACTCTGGCTGGCATACTTATCTCCCTTTGCATTTGTTCACGACCTTTATTCAAATGGTGCCAGCTTTCCTCTTTCTTCATAGAAACTTCCAGAGCTAGCTTTTTTCTGATTCTATTTGGCATATGTTCTTTTGTGATCCTTCCTGCTGGCTTTTTAGTCTCTTTTTAGTTTTACTAGAAGAGTTCAATTTTCTGTAGCTTCAGCATCTGTACTCTCCTGAATTTATGAAGATTGTCTGACTTGGAACCCGCTCCTCTGTGGGCATTCACAAGCAACAGTACCTGCTATTCCAGAGGTGGCCACTCGGGGGCGTCTGTGCTCTAGCATACAATTCCCTTCTGGCACATTAAATGAATTTAAATTTTCTGTAAAGAAAGAGATAAAGGATACTGGCTTCATTTTTGTGACTCAGACATCAGGATAGGAGTCAGCTTTTCCTCCTAAATCCCAGCAGTTCTTAGCAGGGCTTTTGGTGACAGACTTGGCTTTGATTACTGACTCTGTTATTCGAAGTAATTGTTAATTTTAAGCAAATTACAGTAATTTTCCAGTCCTTAGTTTTCTGATCTGTAAAATGGAGCTAATAATAATACCTACCTTATAAGGTTGTTGTGATAATTAAATGAGATAGTACATGATAAGTACTTAACAGAATGCCTGGCACATAGCTGTCAATGAATGTTAGCTGCTTTTCTTATTATTGTTCTTATTGTTGTAGTGTTTGGTATCAGTCGTGGGAAAATAGCAGATCTATAGATAACTCCCTCTCTAAATAGATTGGACATAAAGACTTCTGACTAAAATCAGCTACGTGCTGTGGTGGTTCTGAGCATGTTTTTCTTCATTCAGGATCAAAAGGGCTTATGCAGTAATGGCACATGGGTAAAGTTTGTCCTGTTTCTTGTACGGACATTGTGCCACAGTTCCCCACCTGCAAGGGTTCAGACTCCATATCCTGTTTTTCAGACCCTCCCTCTCTGAACAATACTGTTGTACAGTGTGACTCCTTCGCTCGTTTATGTCATCACTGACACAAATAAGTCACACATTGTCACCTCAGAGCCTTTGCTCATACTGTTTCTGCCAGTGTACTTTCTCTTTTCTTCCTTTTAGCCCTTACCCATTTTACTCCTGAAATCCTGTGTCCTCGATGAAGGTGGAGTCTCGGGTCAGAGCCCACCCTTACTCTTCCTTTGTATTTCTCATAGCTTTTTGCACATTGCAAGGCATAGAGGTTGGCACTCAGTAGGTGCACCTTAAATAGCATGAAACCATTTCAAAGGCCCTGTATTTTTTTTCTTAGATGTAACTTACCAGCAGCCAAGACTCACAGCATGGTATGGAGAACTTCCTTACACTTATTCAAGAATCACTATGGAACCAAATCCTCACGTACGTTGGAACGTTGTACTATTATATGTTTTTACAGACTGTACATTATAGAGTACTATAAAATAACAGTAAAACACCTTACAGAGCTCCATGATGTTTCCTAGTTTAGAAAATTTTCTGGGTTCAAACACTGAGTCTTTGTGCTTTTGATCCATAGATGAACTCTGAAGATGAGGAAAAAACTGAAACTAAAGTAAACTGGAACCAGACTCTAGGATTTCAGGAAAATGAACCATTTCTTCTCCCAGTCTGCCCCTTTCCCAAACTCTTCTGCCTGTAGCCCTTCTGTGTACACCCACTACACATTTGCTGTGGGGCCAAGTCTTTATGACTTGCCAGTAAGATCAAAATGTCTCTTTTCATTTCTCTGACTCTTTGGCCATTTGTGAAAAAATTTGGCATTTTTCTTTTTGACTTTGTATTTATTCTATGGCTGTACGTCTCAGCTTTCCAGCTTATCATTACTTTGGCTTGTTTCTACTGCTTTCATTTACAAAAATTTCCATGACAGTAGACAAAAGAGATTCTAGTGTACAAATTAAGCTTGTCCAGAGGATGGAATCAAGATCCAAGAAATGGCTCCCTGCTTAGTCCCTGGAATCTTGTCTTTGACAAGTAATGTTATACTTCATGGAAAGAGACTTTGAAGAAAGTGGAGTTTTGCTTACAGCACTGGGATAAACAGAAATGTGACACGTTTTAGAGCTTCTAATAGTTCGTACTCATAAACTACCACTTTACTAAAATGTTCAGGAATAATACATTGACTGAGACTGGGGCAGGAGTACATGGCTTTTTCACATATGGAGAGAGCTGAATGCTCTGGTTTCTAGGGCTGCGTTTAGAATGTGATCCAGGGAAGTGTTGAGACCCTTATATTTGAGGTCGATTGGGAAACATGAAGGGAATTGAATTCAGCCAGTCCAGCATAGATTGCTCGCCATGTTTCTGTCAGGATTAATTTACCTTCATGTCAACAGTCATAGCAGAGAAGCTGAGGATTAAACAGACTATGGGGAAGAAATTCTTTCTCATTTATTCTAGTTTATCTTTTAGAACAGGATTTCTCAACCTTAGTATTAATGACATTTTGAGCTGGATAATTCTTTGTTGTTGGAGACGTCCTGTGCTCTGTAGGATGTTTAGCAGCATCCATGACTTCGACCCACTAGATGCCAGAAACCCTCCTCACTTATGGCAAACAAAAATGACTCTAGACACTGCCAAACATCTGCTAGAGGGCAAAAATTGCCCCTGGTTGAAAACCGTTGCTATATAATAAACATAGGCAGTTAAGATCGGCTGGGTAGAGTGGCCTTTTATAGTCGGGGACATTTTGACAACTCTTCAAAAGTATTTGTTTTAATAACAGTCCTTATATTATAATGTAAGTACTATATGTTTATATTGAAAATTTAGAAACTGCAGATAAGCATGGAGAATACTAAAGTTTTGCATTATTCTTCCACATGATGTTTTGGTTCCAGTCTTTCTTTTTTCATTTTAGGCAAATATATGTAGAGAATAAAATAAAGTAAATTATGTTTACTACATTTCATTTAACTGTATCATTAATGTGTTTTAGTATCATTAAATATTCTCTTACGGCACCATAGTATTCCATAATTGACGTGTACCATAATTTATTCAAGCAAGCCTCCTTTGTCGGAGATTAAAGTTGTCAAATTAGAATTCTTTAATTTGAATTTGACTAGCTCACAACTTTGTATTCATTGCTATAGATTTAGTTTATTTATGTGCCATCTTGAACAAAATCAAAAGAGATGCCCCTTTCTCAGATTTTTCAAGGGGAATTCACTAATGTATATACATGTGGGTTGAGGGTACTTGTTTAATTTTGAAGTTATTACCTCAAGCTTAATATCTCAAAGCTCAGGAGCAGAGTCAGTCATAGGTTATTAAGCTTCTTTTAGTCTTTGTCAAACTAAGTCTTATATGAACCCAATAAATAAAAATAGCAGAGTGCCTTGACTGGCTGGGAGTCCAACCAATTTGACCTCTCCTTTCTCCTACGGTAATTCCAGAGACAGCTCTGTGGTACCGGTGACTACAAAACGCTGTTTGAAATCCACTGAATGGGTCCTTTTACTTCTGTGATTCATATTTCCTCATACGCTTTTCCTCAAATGTCTTTTAAGGATAGAATGTCTTCACTAAACAGCGAGATGACGCTGAATTTTAAATTAGACATTCAGTTCTGAGGGATCTGTATATAGAGTATTGGTTGGAGAGTCTAAATTAATCCTCTAGTTCGCTATCCCCTTTTTTCTTCTTACTTCACCACCAAAAATAGCCAAGAGAAAAATATATACCCACTTAGAAACATCATGCAAACTTGGTGTTATCACAGTGCTCAGCCCCTAAGCGAGTCAGGAAGTGCTAATTAGCTTCTCAGCCACAATTCAGAAAAGCTCTCTTCTTCCTTTACATTCTTGTTTTTCTTGTTAAAAGTATAATTCTAGCATCTGATCTGTATCTCCGTGAAGTTAAGCTTAAAGCCGTAAAATAAGGAAATGCAGCGCACTGACATTATTATGGAATTTCACTTTGAAATTCATTCTCTTCAATAGGTTGCTTAATAATATTTCTATTTTATTGGTCAAAGTTTTGTTTGTTCTCAATGCTGTTTATTTTTTATAATCCTCTGGGTAGAATCTAACACTAATATCCGTAGCAAGGAAGCCCAGCTTTTACCATGGTTTCTCCATCACAGCAAAGCTGAGTGAATCCCACGTGCGCTTCCCCGGCAGTTGTACCTGCCAGTAGCCATGGGGTATACGTAACATTACTCTTTCCTTTGCCGAACGTCCGTTCCTTCACTGCCAAATGTAGAATGTGGACTTGACGGGGTTCTCTAATGAAGCAGTTCTTAAAGTATAATCTGTGGGCCTTGGAGAGAGTCCACGAAATCCTTTTTGGGAGTCCACGAGGTCAGACTATTTTTATGCTAATACTGGATGACCCTTTTACTGTGTCGAATTTACACTGATGGTACAAAAGTGATGGTGGATCAAACTTAGTTTAAATCAAGGCATCGTTACCGAACTGTACTAGTAACCATTACATTCTTCACCACCGTGCACTTCCAGTTTAAAAAAAAAATACTGGTTTCTTTTAAGAATGCCCTTCAATGAAGGAGTAAATATTAGTTTTATTAAATCTCGATCTTTGAGCACATGTCTTTTTAATAATTTGTTTGAGGAACTAGAGAGTATGTATAAAGCACTCCTACAAACTAATTATGATACTGTCGAGGAAAAAACACTTGCGTAATTGCTTAAGCCGTAAACTAAACTAGCTACTTTTTTTCATGGGCCATTTTTACTTGGAAGAACAACTGGCAGGCAGACTGTAGTCAGTCAGACTTGAGTATTTGGCAGACATTTTCTCATAAATGAATGAAGTGAGTATCACTCCAAAGAAAACAATGGACAGGATTTATTGCTAATGATAAAGGCTCAGTTTTCAAGCAAAAATTAGAAAAACTTATAACCGCCATGTTGAGCCTGACCTCTTCCCATTTCTCAGCCTTTTCTGATGAGATCAGTGGTAATATTAATGGATATGAGTTTTCGATATCGTATTATGAAATGTGTCAACAGAAGGTCTGTACAACGCAGTGAACCAATATTTTCCAAATGACCAGTGCTTGATGTTATAGAATCATGCAGGATTAAAAGATCCATTCATTGTGCAAGCTGGACCAGTAGATTTAAATGTAACAGGCTATGGAACGTTTGTTGATATGGTTTCAGATTCCACACTGTAACTAATCTTTGAAAAATCAGTACTTGTTGAGTTTCGGTATAATGTCAAAGAATATCTGTAATTTTTTGAAAGGCTATCAAAGACTCCTTTTTTTCCTAACTATATATCTGTGTGAAGGCAATTTTCTTCATATACTTCAACAAAAACAACACATTGTAACAGATTGAAAGCAGAAGCAGATATGACAGTCAGCTGTCTTCCATTAAGCCAGACATTAAAGAGATTTGCAAAGCGGTGCTGCTCTTCTTACCGGTTTTTCATATGGGAAAATATAGTTGCTCTTCATAAAATAATATTTTAACATGTAATGGGCTTGTTATTTTTTAAATAAATTAACTAATATGTTACCTTTTTTCAGTTTTAATTTTTAATTGAGTAAATATCATAGGTGTAACCTATATAAAAGAAGTTCTGCGGGGTCCCCAATAGGTTTTAATAGTGTAAAGTTTGAGAACCACTGTCCTAAAAGGAGCTCTGTAAAGCACTTGAGCTTTCTTGGAGGAAAGACTTAGAATTCTAACAGGAACAGGTATAAGCCATGCTTATTGTAGCTCCAAAGTACAGAGGTCAGGGGTCACAGCTTCCTGTAGTATATGTGGCAAGACAATGAGTTCCAAAATATAAACTACATGACTGAACTTGGGGTTCAGGAGGCAGGGCTGGGAGATGTTTAAATCTTTTGTAGTTCACAGACCGTGCACTCATCAGGGCCACGTCGTGATTCCATTCTGTAGAAACATATTTTTCATCTTTAGGTTCTGTGTTTAGGAAGCTAGCCACTCTGGAAATAGGAAATACCTTGTTTTAAAAAAGCAGCTCTTCTATTCACGAAAAAATAGTAGAATGAACAGAAGGCCACCCAGCAGGAAAGTTGTTTCGCTCCTCAGACTTTAGTCTGTGTCTGCTAACTACCTGGCAGCCTTGTCAGCTGTGGTAGTAGCAAACCAGACTCACTGCTCTTCTTGCCACCTTATTGACCTACCAAGGTCATTGCCTGAATATACTGACAGTTGTTTCTTTTCGAGCATCATGTATCCAACATGGAAAGGATGAGATGGGTAGATAGGCCTGTTCCTCATGGCATTGTTACACCAAATTTAGTACCTTAATAAAATTGCACAGGTCAACTTGCTTCAAAACAGAAATCATGGGAGGGAATTACATTATCTTTCTTGCCTTCCGGTTATCGTATTCCAAGTGGTTTGCTTATTCCACGCTCCTGTTTACAGTTTGATTTTGTGCTCTGTGTTTTCCCGTGCGGCTGCCACCGGTGTCTGATGTGAACTCTCTCTGCCCCTTTCCTTGGCCTGTCGATTGCAGTGGCATCCAGTGCTGCGCACACTAAAGAACCAAATTGAACAGAACACTGGCCACACTTTCAACTCTTTGCTGTGCAATCTTTACCGGAATGAGAAGGACAGCGTGGACTGGCATAGTGATGACGAACCCTCGCTAGGGAGGCACCCCATCATTGCTTCACTCAGTTTCGGTGCCACACGTACTTTTGAGATGAGAAAGAAGCCCCCACCAGTAAGTATTCTCTCTGACATTTTAAAAAATTTTTATGATCTTCCTGCCTCCTGTTATTCTGTGAAAAATGTAGAGCTCCTATTTTCAGATTTAGGGGATAGGAGTATGTGTTTTGTTGATGAAACATTTTGCACTGATTGCTTACCTGATGGTTAACTTTTGACTTCCAATGTGCCCATTCATTCATTTACTTATCTAAGAGACGTGGCCTGCCATGTGTCAGGTGCTGGGGCCTCATTGTCATTGATGGAAAGGGCAGACACAGTCTCTGTCCTCACGGAGGCAAGAGGTAGAGATAGTGCCACTTACTCAAGTAATTACAATTAGGAGAAACGCTGTGAAGCAAGACTTATAAAGGGATGGCCCAAGCTAGTGGGGGCGAGAAGGGAAATGAGGGAGCCTCAAGAAAGATGCTCTTGAAGAAGACTTGATGTGTTCTTCATGGCGACGTCGTCACTTTGCTGTGAGGGAGCATCACACGCATCCTCACTGCCTTCATAGCCTTCTCCTGGAATACTGATGAATTCTGTAATTATAACAGAGAAAGGAAACTCGAGCCAGATTATCAGAGGTGGTGGTCTGTCCAAGGTCAGGCAGAGAAGCACTGACTACACTGACTGCAATGTCAGTTCTCTGTCCCAGCTCTTATATGACATGACATTTGAGGGTACCAGGCTGTTAATGTTTTAAATCAAAAAATGTAGAAACTTAGGACTAAGATAGAAAGATAGTAGGAACTCTAAGAAAAAAGTAAACCTCTACCAAATTATCTTTTTTCCAGGGTTTGTGTCTTTTTCTAACCAAGGTTCCCAGTCATTTGGTTTATGACATTAAACCAGACCACGTCAGTGAGGAAGGCCTGCAAGGCTGTGTCCTGAGTGTGACTTAATCCAGCCACATAATTATTAGTCCCTCGGTGCTTATGTCTGCTCTTCATCAAATATACTTCTCTGAGAAAGTCGTTAATGGACCGGGCTGTTTTCTTGACATATATTTGGGTTTCCAAGTGTGGTATTTTGAAACATAATATGTTATCTTGCATTTATGCCAGTAAGCACTGTTCGTTAATATAATTTCCCTTGATTTAGTTTTTCTTTGCTTTGTTAACGCAGAAACTTTGGTCTGTGTTAGCATGGGATTCTCAGCTGCCAGTGAGTTAATGAGGGAACCTGCTCCCTAAGCACTTTGAGTAGCCGTCACGGTTCCACTGGCAATCAGCCTTCTCGCACACCAGGGACTCCCACCTGCGAAGCAGACTACCCAAAATTTGCCATACTCCTTTTAGGTTTGGTTATGCTTTAAATCCGCAGGCTTCTACTTGGTTACATTCCAGGTTCGCACATGTGAAGAATTCATCCTTCCCTTAGTAAGACTGTTATTATATGAATAGCAGAGAAACACCAGGTCTCGTTTTTAAGTTCAAACCCTCTTCTCAAACCAGACATGGAACACCAGCTATTTGCTAGCTGTGGTCCTGGGAACTGGGGCGATAGCAATGAATGAGTAAAGCGGAGTCATCTTTCCCCTCCTAGAGCTCCTGACCTGGCACGTGTTTGTGCTGTGCTTCCTCCTGGAGCCACCCTTTCCTCCTCTGACTGGCAAACAAGCTGTATAATGTCTAGTGTAATCTTTACTATAATCCTAGTCTCCAGTTCTTGCCAAGTATTTAAGTGTTTAGTTACTGTTGCACATACATTCACCGCCACCCCCTTTTAAAAAACATTTTTGACCTATTTATAGATTTGAAACTTAAGAATTCTCAAAGCATGCTTTCTGGATAATTAGTTTAACTGTATAAGCAGTTTCCAACTGATATTAAGCATTACCAACGTTCCGGTGCCCAGAGTTCCCCGTTCCTTTACCCCTCCAGGAAGCGGAAGGTCTTCATTTTTTCATATAAGAACATTATTCATGATGATCAAGAGCTGTTTCTTGGTAATATGCTTCAGTTATGTTATAGGTTAATGTGTGGACGGAGAATATAACTATCGCATAGCACTGTTTCTCAGGGCAACCATTTGCAACAAAGTCTCTGTTTAAGAGGGAAACTGCTCATACTGAAGCTTTATCTTCTTTAAGCTTCTTGGAGTCTGTTTTGATGAACATGCATGAGTGAGAACACAGGCTATAAAACACTAAAAATGTGGTAAAATCCCTTTAATTGTCTGCCAGTAGCAAGAGAATGTGAACAATAACTATGGTAGCTGATTTGATAAAAATACAGATCTAATAAGTAAGAAAATTTGTCTGTAATCTTGAAACAATGTTGAGGAAACAGATTGGGGAAGAAATATAAATGTGTCAGAAATATAAATGCCTCAGGTTCTTGATTCTAATAAGTTTTGGCTTCCTGCATAGTTTTAACTATGATTGAATTTGATGCCATTGTATATTCTTTCAATTGTGGCTTTTGTTTAAGATGGGGAAATTGAATGTTAATATATTTGAAATTATAATCACTGATAAGTGAATGCAGTTTAAAAATGAATTTTTTTTTCCCCAAACCTATAAGTTCTATTCTTAGGTAAAGAGGACCCAAGTTTAAACTTTTTGAAAGACTTCTTCAAGTTTGGTTAACAGATAAAAATCTGGAGCTCCGCAAATCTAGGTAAATTAGAAGTGCAGAAGCCTGCCTTTGAGTTGACGCCTTGAAATGTAGCTTAGAACCCCTCATCTTCATCTTATTACAGTGATCCCTTTTCTGAAGGAGTGAAAAAAAAGAGTTATTGGGAATCCATGTCTACTTTTCTTTCTAACTCTGATGATAGCTCTGAGAACATGACTCATGATTCATATAACCCAAAGTAAAGTATAAATTAAAAAGTGTTAATGTGATTAGTCTTCTATGTGGCATTTGTAGGAGTCTGATTTTCTATAACTCCTAGAGACCTGTCTCAGTATGTCATTATAGATTGTAATTTTCCTGTCACCAAGACATTCGGAGTGTGTGAGAAGTTGTGAGAGGGAATCTTTCAAAATCCAGTTGGTTTTAACGTATCAGAAAACAAGCTAATACCTGTTTGACTTGAGTCCAAGTTTCTCATCTGAAACTGACAGAAGAATCATGACAGTTCCAGCACTTCATTCACGTATGCAGTTTTGAGACAGAAAATTGTCGGTTTTGGGCCACTTTCAAAGAGAATTATATGTCTTTTTTTTTTTTTTTTTTTTTTTAACATTCAAACCCTCCACCCCTGCAGCAGCTGTTTGTTTTGGTCTGGCACCTTAAGCAGATCTCTGTAGCTGCTGATCTTCTGAAAGCTGCCCCAGTTCCACACATCGCATTCCTAACAGTTTCTCCCTGTGCTGAGATGGTGAGGAGGTCTTTGTTTCCTAAGCATCAGTGCCCCTCTGATTCATGCAGTTGGCTCATTCAGCTTTGTGCATGCATCCTCCCTAGGACGAAACATTTCACTCCTCCAAGTTGACAGTCCTTTTTCACTGTCTTTTAGTCCAAGTCTGTCAGCTCCTCATTCATTTGGATTTTAAATTACTGTTTCCTTTAATGATAATAAGGTACTTGAGGGCAGAGTAGATTTGCCTGATCTTGCTCTTCCAGTCACCCCATCCCTTCTTTTGTTAATTCACTTTAAAGACCGGGCGAATAGCACCACATCTGTCTTCTGGCCAGTGTCAGGATATACTATCTTAAGACAGAAGTAGAATTTACCAAATTTACCAAATATACCAAGAACTTTTTTTATTCTACCAAGCTGGGCTTTTTAAAGCTTTTCTACACTCCTTGTCCCGAACCCAGTTGCACTTTTCGAACTGCATCGTGTCCCTGTTGTAAAGATGAGTCTGGTTCTTTTCCCAGCCAGCTTTAATTCTATACTGAAAACCGAGCTGGGAAAAGAACTACAAAAGCCATTTGGCAGCCTGCTATTTTTTTGTCGGTTACCGTGGAAACAGTGATGGCTGAGTTGGGTGGGGGGGTTATTAGATAATAGCAGGAAGTTTGTGATGCACTGGAGATTAAGATGCCAAAATCCTCATTTTTCTAGCAAATTACCCATGGATAAGCTCTGTCCTTCAGCAGCTGAAGCCTGAAAACGTGAGGGGCTTCTTCCTCCCTCAAGGAGATTGAGCTAAAGCAAGTTGGGCACTTCTCTAACCGCGTCTTCCTCTAGCACCTTCTGAAGGATGTAAACTCTGTTCATTTCACCAGGAGAGATGGTTGGAAAACCACTTCTAATGGTAGAGTCTCTGAGAGCTCCCAGCGAATCGGAGTTCCTAGTTCCTCCCTTGCTAATTGTTTTTTTACACACTACTGGGAAAAAAATGAAGTATTAAAAGGATAGTTTAACCATAAATACTGATTTTTTTTGTTTTTAGGACTTTAGAAGAAATGAGGATATTGGAGTCCAGAATAGTATAATACCAGCTTGAATTTGAAGACCGGATAAACCATCTATAGTATTTCATAGAGTAGTGACCACCCCCACCTCAGCCAGCACCCCGACTGCTGCTGTTCCAGTCGTTTGTACTTCTTATTAGTCCATTTCCTGTACAGCATCTGTCCTGAGAAATTGCAAGAAATACTTGAAAGAAATTGTTGAGAACCATTGTCTTTGTAATACATACCCTAATGAAATTTAGAAAATCGAGTTTGTTTCCTGTTTCTATCACTGATGTTGGTAAAAAACACTTATCTGCTTCATTTATACTTATTCTGTTTTTGTAAATGGGGATGATAATTGGTAGCTACTTGATGGGAGTAATAGAAGAGTTTTCCCAGGAAAGGCACCATGAAAGTCTTTGCAGTAATCAGTGGATTTTTAAGCCGTTGTTAATGGGAGCTGCCATGGTGACTTTTCATATGTAGAAATTGAAAAAGGAAATGAATGGCAGTGAAGCTAAACTCCAAGATTCCCTTGGCCTGTGAAATAGCATTCACCGAGAGAGTAGAGAGGACATCTTGGGGAGAGTAAACGGTCTGTGGATCAGGAGTGGTGATTGAGTTTCTGAGCTCCCGTCTCTGGGGTCATTTCTAAATGGTTTGGAGAGCGCGAGTGGGTGGGTAAATGAACGTGTGCATGTTTAAGCAGATAAAGATAAGTAGTCCTGGTAGGACTTGAATTATCCTCAGACTCCACGGCCTTTGGGAGTTAGGATCATCATTTGCTTCCTTGGGGCCTTGTCTCAGGCTAGAGTCCATGCCCTGACTGCCACTGGGTCTAACTGATTTTTGCAGAAAGCCCTCCAGTTTTGTATTGCTGGTAACAGGACTTTTTGTCTTAAGAGAACCACCTTTTCCAAAGTGATTCATCGCGTTTTTTTTTGTGATCGGGTATGGAGTCTGCTTATAAACTTAACTTTTTTAGACTTTACCTCAGTGGTAGGGTTTTTTCCCTCCCCTTTGCCGTACTGATGAGAACTATTCCTAAGCCTTCTGGTGATTTCCTCATCTTTCACAAGTCACACATTCATGGTGGATAACTGCTTACCTGAGGCAGAAAAGAGCCTCAGTGAGTTTGAGGAAGAAGGAAGCCCCATCCTGGAGGGAAGCGAGCAAGTGAGGAGAGTAGCAGGTGACGAGATGGGGAGAGGGGGCAGGGCCAGATCAGGCAGAGACTCATGAGCCTTGGGAAAGAGTGGGTTTTCTTTTAAGCACATCAAGAAGCCACTGAAGTGGGTTAAGCAGAAGAATGACATGATCCGATGGATAATTTTACAAGGTCATTTGTGTATGGAACCTGGACTAGAAAGGAGCAAGAGTAGAAGCCAATAGACCAGTTCGGAGGTTAGTGCACCTTGTTATGTGCCTGAGATGAAGGCAGAGAAGGCAGAGAGGCGGATGGAGCTTAGAGGAGCAGGGATTTTTAAAAGAGGCATGGGAACACTGATCTGAAAGAGATACTGGGGAGTATCACTTGTCTCTGAGCTCCATGGATGTGAGACACGATCGCCTTCCATGTGAGTAAGTTTCAGGGAATTTGGAATCTTCTGCAGGTAGCTAGGTTTCAGTTAGGATAAGGAAGTGTAGAGGAAACCTTCAGAGCACGTGAGGTTGAGGATTTAGGGGTATTTGCTTGTTACTGAATGGGAATTTCACAGGACGTGGTGGAAGGTGCATGAGGGAGAGAGTGGGGAGGGATTATGTCTGATCAGGCTGTGTTGAGGACTGGTTTGGGAATGACTATTCCGGTATTAATAGATGACCGGGGAAGCTCGCTCTTTTGCTGATGACTAGGATCTACTGGATGTCGGGAATGGCTGAATTTGTTCTCATAGGCTCTTAGAGGAAGGAGAGCATTTGTTTTTGGTGCTATGGTCTTAGGTGAAAGCTCTTTCAAGATAACAGTTCCTTTAAGTTGCATTTCTTGAAAATACGGTATTACTGAGAATGGAATCTTTATCACACGAATTCCTCTGATTTCAAATGCACGCTCGGTGTAGTTAGAATGTCTAGGACAGTAAGTGCAAAGCCAAGTTTGTTTTTGCTTAAATTCAGTAATTTCTCGTCCCCATCCTACCTCTAGTCCTATATCAACAACAGATCTGAACAGCAGACACCATCAGCAGCTGTGTCATGCTAAACTTCATTTGCCTTCAGTGTGTCCAGTCCGGAAGTCTTGTCTGCAGTGCTAAGCTTCAGTCGCCGGCAGGGAGCCTTGCTGTAGAGAACAGTCGCCCAAACCTCCCGTGCTTTCTCCTGTGAGTGAGGGAGGAGTCATCAGTGAGGTCCTGCCTTACCACGCTGTTAAGGTCACTGGATGTGCCGGCATAGGATGATCGATTGCACTTGCCAGGAGCCTCGTGCTTAGCATTCTCCCTCACCTCACCAGAACCTTCTATGACAAATCAATACCAAAAATCAAGAAGAGTTTGATAAAAACCCCAAGATTTGTATGTGGCAAGTGAGTTTAAAACTGTTTTGAACAGGTAACCTCAGAGATTTCAAATCTATGCTTTTCCAGCTAGCCTCATACTTTAGCAGACCTTATTTCAGAAGCAGCTGCTTCTGTTTTCAAAGTAATGTATTTTAGATCGATGCCGAGGATGTCATTTAAAGTGCGGTTTGAGTCAGCAGAACAACTGTAGAGATGACTTTGTCGTGTCCTAGCTCTATTGTCTTTCCATAATTTCCATAACTAAAATATTTTGTTTGTGTCAGATTTTAAAAATATATTACCACTATGGGCAGAAAGTTTAGCTGTGTTCTTGTACTGATGCTATAGGAACAACTTTGCAGTCCAAATATAGCTGCAAGCTTAGATGATCTATGAAGCAGCCAGGTTCTCAAGGGTAAGGCAGTCTACACTTGGGGGAAAAAACTGAAAAGAACTGATTTTTAAAAAGGGGTGGGGGACATTGTTGGTATAGTCTTGAGTGCGGAGATAAGGCAAGTAAAGACAGCAAGTTCAGCAGTGTAGCACAGGCCAGCATTCAGTTTCCAAATGCTATTTCAGTCTTCAAAAAGGCCTGGACTATACTTCTCCAGCAACTCTACATATATCTGATACTGGGACCACAGAGCTGGGAAACTCCCTGCTATGTATCCGTTACCATCTTGAGGAAACCCTTTGCTTGACTCTGCAGATGTTCTAAGTAACATTTTGGTTTTTCCCTTGATTTGGAAGCGCAGATTCTGGAATAAGTTGTCTGTATCTGCAGTTTCTCTTTTTTCACGGCGTAACTCCCTCTTGAAACCCTTGCTCTTCAGATGCGTTCCCACCATTCACATAAAGAGCAAGAGCAAGTGCACTGGCCTTTCCTCAGCTGTCGTTCTCGTCTTCCTTGTAATGGTGGTCAGCAGCATCCATCACTGTCCGATGGAAACTCAGCCATCTATTAGCTGCCTTTTCTTTCTTCTTTTGGCTTCTGAAATACTATGTTATCTTAGTCATTTCTCATTGCCACTTCTCTGTCTCCTTTGAGGTTTTTTCTTTACCTTCAACTCCTTAAATATGGATATTCAAGATTGTCTTCGATTCCGTTATCTTTATCTACATTATTTTTTAGGAGGTTATAAACTGGTAATTGTAAACACCATATGGTCAGAGTCCATTTCTGTCTTCCTTATCATCATGGCTGCAGCACTTAGCACTGTGTGCGTGTAAGTGTATTTTGAATGAACAAATAACTACGATTTCATTTGTTCTTAATGGCTTCAACCATTGCTTCTTCGGTGAGATGAGTTCTGAATCCCTTATCTCCAGCTTTGACTTTCATCTCAAGTTCCACTTTCTACATGTTCATGAGATATTTCCACTTATAACAGCACATGTGACTTCTCACCTGAAATTGTTAAATCAGATTTATTATTGTTCTCTCAGAAAAACCATAATTCCACCTGCTACTAAGTCCAGTTATGTTCATGATCTCATTCTCTTGGTGAGTTTAAAACTATATTATTTTCAATTCTTTACTGTTGTCTTATTTTAATTGTTTCAATTCCCAAATTATCTTAACTCTTTCTTGGAATGTCTGAAAAACTCATCCCTTTCACAGAGTCCATCTTCATCCCAGGCTTTTTTAAACCACAGGCTAAAAATTCTAAAATGACCTTTTTTTACCCTGATGTCCTTAATTCTAATCTTTTCTCCCTCAGTTTTGTCTGATACCCAGATGCCAAATATTTTATAAATAGTTCTCTCACTCGCTCTCTCTTTCTTCTCTCCTTCGCCCTCCCCCACAAACATTAATTGAGCACCCACTATGTGTGAGGTACTATGCTCAGCTTTGGGGATATGAACAGGAACAGAAAGAAATAGTTATTCTGAGCTCTGAGTTCGGGTTTTAATCTAAGTGCAGTGGGAATAAACGAGGTTGTGACATGACCTGGTTTATAATTTAAAGGATCACTCGGGCTTCTGTATGAAGAATGGTTTGGGGAGAGGCAAGAGTAGGAGACTACGTGAAAGATGGGTTCAGTATGCTGGTGGCAGAGTGCTGGTTTGGACTAAGATAGTGGCAGTGGGGATGAAGAGAAGTGAATGAAGGAATCTGAGGTATGTTTTTGAGAGTGAAGCAACAGAATTTGCCAGTAGTAATTTAGATGCGAGGTTAAGAATCAAGAATGACTCCCAGGTCTCTGGCTTGAGCAGTTGGTGGATGTGGGTGCTACTTATGCAGATGGAGGAGGAGCAGGGATTTTTGCATTTGCTTTTGGCCTTGTTTAAGGAAGATTTGTGGAGGGAATCACGAGCTCCTTCTACATGCTAGATTTGTGACCCTTAGAGTACAGTCAGGGTGCCATGTAATTAGGACGGGAAATATTACAGGATTTCAGAAGGACAGAGGTTCATCTGGAGAGGACAGTATAGTGGGTAGTATACAGGCTTTAGAGCCAGGCAAATGTTAGTTTAAGTTCTAGCCCTTCCTGTCACCTGCCAACCTTTGCCTTAGAAGCGTACTTTCCCTCCGGCGCCCTTTGCTTAGGATGAAATCGATGCTATCACCTCCCATAAGGGGCTGTCATGAGGATTAGCAGTAATGTAAATAAGTACCTAGCACGCCTGGCACCTGAGCAGTATACACCATGGTTGATCCTGTCCGAAAAGTCCATCACTATGTCGTGGTTTAAGTTAAGTACCTGGAAATTGTTATAAAGAGAAGCCTGGAAACAAAACAAAACGAAACAAAAAACCACACCAACTGCAGGCGGCTTAAAGAGTTAAATCTAAAAAATGTAGATTTTTTTTAACTAAAAGGAAGTATGATTGTATATTTAACTTTTCTCAGGATGGGAAAAGACTTTCTAAGCATAAAATCTGTGGGGGAGAGCCAAAGAAAGGTCAGTAGAGTTGACTCTAAACATTTTAGGATTACTCTGTGCTAAATACCATAAACACAGTTAGAGGGCGAAGAGCAAATGAGGAAATATTTGCAGAAAATATGACAAAGGCAAAATATCTTACTGTCTATGGTTATAGATCAATAAGGAAAATGTTAACATCCCATAGAACAGTAGACAAAGGACATGAAAGAGAGTTCACAACAGAAGAAATAGGCATGTGAAAAGTAGTTGAACTGGGTTATTAATTAAAGAACTCTATGTTTAAAGAATGAGTTGCCATTTCTCCCTAAAATTTTTTTTTATCATTGTCAGTTGATAATGTTCAATATTGGAGATGTGGCCAGAAGATAGGTACTATCGTATTTTCCTGTTGACTCATAAATTGCCACAACCTTCTTAAGGTGGCAATTTAGTAGTGTAAGTCAAAGTGCCTTAATTACCGGATACCCTTGGATCCAGTAATTCCATTTTTAAGAGGATATCCAAGAAATAGACTCAGAGATGTTTTGCCTAAGATGTCCTTGCCATAGCTTTTTCTTTCTTTCTCTTTTCTTGTTTGTTTGTATGTTTTTAGTAGTACTGGTATATTAAAATTTCAGTCTCCAACTTTGTGTACCTCACTGCTCTATCCTTAGCGTGAGCACAGTGCCTAACATAAAAAATATTCATGAGTTTAAAGAAGGAAACATATGTTCATACAAGGGAATATCAGATTGCCAGCCATATTTTAAAGGACTATTATAGCCAGCCATATTTTTGAAATATTATTTTAAGGCATAGAAAAATGCTCCCAATGTCATGTTAACTTGTAGAGTTCATGGTTGTGTATATAGAATATTCCCTGTATGTGTGAATTCTGGATGACTGGAGTAAAGGCGACTTTTATATTTTCTTGGGTCTTTCTCTCAGCAGCACATATTTATTAATATGTGTGATACTAGGTACTGAACATATTTCAAAATGGCAAGACAACATAGTCCTCCCTTCCTGGAGTTTATCAGAGAGTAGGAAGGCAGACATTAAACAAGGGTTTACAAGTGCATCATTTACTTTAGTAAACTTCATGTACTTTTATAGTAGAAAGAGAAACTATGCCAGTGATGATTTTCAAGCACTGATGGTTGTTTGTAATTTCTAAGACACCTTTTCAGGACAACAAAGGAGTAATTATGTGAAAAATCTACATAGATCTCATACAGTGTGAAGTTACCCTCCAATGAAAAGAACAATGTTTAGACTTCCTGTCTAGTGGGGGATTAGTAAGGACATAACAGTGAATACATCCAGGCTCTTTTTCCTAAATAGCATTTTTCTAAAAGAAACAAAATAGGCTTCTACCTCGGTGAGATGGACATGAGGACTGTGGAACTTTGGGAAGCCTCACCCTTCCTTGGGAATTATAATTAAGCTTTCAGATGAACTGGCTGTGGTTGGGAGAGAAGGAGAATGTCAGTCAGCGCTAATATAAAAATACATATTTGTTGCTTTTTACATCTACTTGTGAGGTTTCCAGTGTGTGGAAAATCAAGAACAATAACAATAAAACCCACCCTGTAAATTGATTGTGACCCTAAAAGCCTCTTTTAACTGGGATCAGGGATGGAAAATTTTATCCTAAGCCATGTTTTCTTTAGGGGTGTATTTTGTTTTGTTTGGGAAAAAGAGCTGAGTAAATCAAAAGGGTTATAGCGACGTGTTTCGGTAACTTAACCATGCTGAATGGCTGTGAACGCGCTCCTCTAAACAGTCTGATCTGTGCTTCCATTGTTGCTTAAACGTTTGTCAACTCAAGCCTCTGTGCACAGCCACGTGAGGGCCTCTGGCCTTTTGTTTGCTTCCTAAGTGGAAAAGTCTCTGTGCATCTTGGTTAAGTTCAAGGGTGACACTGCGGTAGGTTGCCGCTCTGGCCTCAGGAGAAGGAAGCATTTATGAGCTCTGTGTTGCCTTGGTAGAACCCCTTGCCCTTCTTTGTATCTATCTCCTGCAAATTAGGAATGCGTTTTCCAAGCCAAGCGTGTTGGGAGGAAGAAATAACAAGCAGCAAAGTGATGGCATCACCTTTCACAGGGGCACTGTGTATTGCTGTTTTCTTTGGAGACTGCTTAGAGTGACCCCCTCCCAAGTGAAGGCTCCCTGTCTCCTACTTTTTGGTACAACTAACGGTTCCGTTGGATGTAATGTGTTTAAACCAGCCCAAGGCTTTCTCTCATATGAAAAATTCAGACTTTAGGACTGTTAAGTGTAGATCTGTTGAACATCACTTTCCATCAGTGCCGATATTTCCCTCCTGCATTTGGAATTCTCTTTCACTTGCTAGGTCTAGTCCCGCGTCATGTTTCCAGGTGGAATTACAGTGCTCACCTCTTCTCTTCCATTGGCCTTGGCATCCCCACCTCCCCAATAACGCTTTTAATGCTCTACGTGATCTTCGTCTCAGGATTGTCTTCATGTTGTGGTTAAGTGCTTTCCTCCCTACTTCTTTTCACTCTCCTCTCCTGGTGTCTGTGCCTGATGGATTAAGGCCCTCTGTACCCACTGATGATGTAGAGGGCAACAGAAGTTCTGTTTCTAGCTATGTTGAGCCTTGATGGGTAACTGACTTTACAGCTGAAATCAAGAAGTGTCCATGGCCCTCATCCCATGGACAGTGCACTCCCTTCTGATAGCTTTTCTCCAGTGGAACATACATCTCCGTCTGGAACACTTATTTCAGAGAGCAACCTTTTGCTTTTCTAAGATGGAGCTAGGACACCCAAGGACAGAGTCACCTTCTCACTGCTCTCTGGTTGGCAGAGGGGCCAGAGGTAAATGGTTTGGTGCCTACATACTACTGGGAGAGGAGAGGTGGCAGACACAGTTAAAATCAATCACTGAAACCAAAAGTTATTCCAAACATTGCTTATCTTCTGCCTGTAAAAATTATGACTACGCTTGACAAAGTCACTGCTAAAGGTTGTGGAACTGCCAAAGGGCCTGGAACTTAGTCTGTTTATGCAAGTTCATTATTGTTTTGATTTTCCTGGGGAAAATCATGGTAAACAGTTATATTCTCAGAAGCACCCCTACAGTAATAAACATAAACACAGTACTGCAGTGAAATCAATCCTGCAGTAACCCAGATATAATCCCTTGCATCGGAAGTGAAGCGGATGAATGGTTGGATCTGCCCAGAATAGAGGTGAAGAAATCAGGAAGCTTGGGTCTGTCCCAGGCTCAGCCCTCGGCATTCTCTTTGAGGCCGTGCGCAAAGAAGTTGTTTAATGCGCCCCCTGTCAGCTGTGGAGGTGGAGTAATACCAACTGTTGGCCGTTTTGCAGGCTGTGCTGTGAAACTTCGTTACAGTGTTGGACATGAATTGACTCTGAGCTCTCTGGACGAAAGGGGCCACATAAAATACCAGGCATTTGTATTCTAAGAGTTCAGGAGTTGCAATCCATTCCCCAAGCCTTAAACAGCAAGTCTCAGTTTGCAGCGCTATTCTGGTCGAGCCACTTCTTTGAGAAAGTCTTACTGTTGACTGTCCTGGGAAAGAAACAGGAACATATCTCCAAAACAACAAAGGACTATAGGAAGAGTTGCGACTAGTTTTAACATAGGTGCCTATTAGTGAATTAGTATAAATTGTCAAAGGTGATCAGAACTCATCATACCATGTCTTGTTTAAAAGCCCATTTCCCCACACTATGTCAGAACACAGAGCACAGCATAACGCACATGAAAAAAGTTCTTGTCTAGATGAACTCTAATGCCTTCGTAGGCCAGAATGGGCTTTTCTGCATTTTAGATGATGACAATGATAACAGCACTTACACCAGCTTACTGTGTGCCAGTCCCCACGTGGTTTCCACCTACTGTTTCAGCTGAGGCTGACAACAGCCCTATGTGGCAGGTGCTCTCATCATCCCCATCTCACAAAGGAGTAAATGAAGGTACAGAGAAGTGAAATAACTGGCCGAAGGCCAAGTATCTGCGGAGTGACAGAGCCAGTCAGTGACCCCCGCTGTCTGGCAGAGGAGAGGTTTCCATTTCTTTGACCAGAGTCATGTAAAAAAAAAAAAAAAAAAAATGAGTACAATGAATGCTGTTTTCTAGGAAGAGAATGGAGACTACACGTACGTGGAAAGAGTGAAGATACCCTTGGGTCATGGGACCTTGTTGATCATGGAAGGAGCTACACAAGCTGACTGGCAGGTGAGGACATGAAAGTAATATGGATTCACTCTCATGTGCAAGAAGCCTTCTACTGGCTTACGATGATCAACTTCTATTGTAAACATGGTGCAAAGCAAGTCGCTTTTATAATGAGCAAGAGGACATTATTGCCAAGGAGTTTTGATACTATGACAGCCAAAATGGACCTCCACAGCACAGTGTCCCATAGAACTTTCTGCAGCGATGGAGGTATTTCACCTCCGTGCAGCCCAGTGTAGTAGCCAGTGGACACACAGTACTGTTGGTCTCTTGAAATGTGGCTGGTGCACCGAAGAACGGATTTTAATTTAATTTTAATTAATTTAAATAGCTCAGGTAGCTAGCGGCTAATATTTTGAGCTGCACAGCTCCACGGCTCAGGCAGGGCCATTTTTGAGGTATGTAAATTAACGTGAGAACACTCGGCATGAGAGGGGAATCCCGCGTCTGTCTTTGGTCTCAGCCATTTCTGTGTTTCTTATGAGATTTGGAAAAATCGCGGGAGGCTGAGAGGAAGAGCAACGATTAGAAAAGATGAAAGAAACCGCCTCACTGTGAGGGCTCCCGGCATCTGGCATTGAGGGCGAGGTGGCGTTTGTTTCGGGGAGGGAGATCTTTCTCGAGACTCTAGAGAGCTTATTGCTGCTCATTTGAGGTCATTTAAAGAGTAGGGGGCAAAATCAAAATAAGACTATGTACTCATAAATAAGTTTTAAATGGCTTTGGAACAAAAACGTGTGCGCGTTTATGTCAGAGTGATTTCTGTTTCCGTTTAGCACCGCGTGCCCAGAGAGTACCACTCTAGAGACCTGAGAATCAACCTGACCTTCCGGACAGTCTGTCCAGACCCTCACGGGGCGCAGCGCTGATGCGGAGTGTTTGAGAGGGATGCGGCGCTGAGACTGAGCAAACCTCCCGCCATAAAGCAACTTCAAGAGGCGGGTCCAGCCGCTCTCGTGTTGTGGCTGCTTGGAATACAAAGGTGAAATCGTCTTCGCAGCCGTCCACGTTCATAACACGCTTACTGTGGGAGCAGCAATCCCTAATCTCATCTCGAAATCACGTATTTTCTTTAGGTTAAATAAAAACTGCTTTGGCTGTGTTCACGGACGACTTTGTCCATAAGCAGTGTTTCTGTTTCATTTGAAGAAATATGAATGAACTTTGCCGCTGGGGTAAATCCACACGTGTTTGTTCCTTGTGACTTTACTGAAAATATAAATATTCTGTAGGCAGACAGCTGCTGAAACCCAAACAGAAGCGGCTTCGCAGAGCTTTGTTGAAGCCTGCCTGACTCCGTAACGTCTTGGCTGTGTGCCGAACGTAATGGAAAGCTGCACGTTCGGAGAGCACTTCCTCTAACTGAGTTTTCTCTCCTGTCAGTCTTCCCGGGACACACTGAGATGGGTTACAGGCCTCCGAATCACGAGTGAAGGCGGTGTTCGCTAGGCCAGCCGTCTTCGGGGCCTACCTGTAATACAGGAGAAAACTGTCCCCTCAGAGGGAGGAATACTTGAGTGATGTCATGAGAAATTTAGACCCCAAAGCAGCAAATGCCCTGTCAGTGACCGCTGTTCCACATAGATTAGTTTCCCCTAGAGAATCACTCAAGTCACTTAAACCCGGAGAGAGGAACGGAGCAGTCCTGCAGGGAATAGACCCGGTTACCCCGTAGTTCTCTGCACTTCAGCTTTCAGTAGCTCTATGACGAAGGCTTTTTTTCTGACTCAGTGATCTCTTAGACACAAGTTCCTGACATTCAAGGGTTAGTCCATGATGTCACCAAGGTTCCCAAAACAGAACAGAGTGGCGGCCCCTTATTGCATCAAAAAAGCATGTGTCTTCCTGACCCCCTGACTTAGGAGCAGTGTGCCAGATTAATCCCAAACCAAGACATGGAAAACCTGAGAGAGAAAATGGATGAAAATAGGGCAAGGAGTCAGAGAGCTTCCCTAGCTGCCTGTGGGGGAAATTTACAGAGCCTTCTCGCTTTTGGTCTTATTTCTTATTGCTGTAAGAGTGATGCCAGAGGCTAGGCAGGCTCTTCCCCAGAACTCAGAGGTGACGCCGCCCTGGCCAGGCTCTGTTCTCTGACAGGCTCCCTGGCTTCTTGCACTGGAGTCCCCACTTTTGTTTTGAATGGGTTCGCATGAGTACATACAGCTCCTTTTTCTAAGAACTCCTAAACGCTTTGTCAAATCTGAGCATCCTACTAAGCCTTCCTGTGAGGGAGGTACAAATCACCATAAAAATAAAATAAAACCATTATTTAATTTCTAGCTTTTCTTCTATTAAAACAAACAAAGCCTGGCCGGGGTGGTACAGCCAGCTTGAGTTATGAGTTG
Source organism: Pteropus vampyrus (assembly GCF_000151845.1). Taxonomy (NCBI): domain Eukaryota; kingdom Metazoa; phylum Chordata; class Mammalia; order Chiroptera; family Pteropodidae; genus Pteropus; species Pteropus vampyrus. The sequence goes on from NW_011888812.1 coordinate 7,801,562, forward strand.
GATACGTGACACTGGGAAATTCCTCTTCCGTTCCCACACAGGAAAGAGCTGGCAGATGGTTCCCAGTCCCACAGTCCCTCCGAATTCAGGGTCGTGGTTTCCCCTTGTGTCAGCTGCAGGTTTGGATCTCTTATCCCATCGCTGCTATGTCTGTCGGAGAAACAAATTCTTGCTTGGCAGCAGACACCTCGGGCCGCCACCTGGGTTTCTTCATCTGAGAGAGCGGTCTTAGGTTTTGTTTCTTGCTGTCAAATGCCATTTTTCATTTTCCACCACTACGATAATGTCTCTTCTGTTAACGTGAAGTAGGTACTTGCCAGGGAGTAAAAGTGCAGGGTGTAGGACTGGACAGGAATTCCAGACCCTGGCAAAGGACAGCCACGTTCAGTGACTGTGACAAGCTGTTGCTGCGTTTTCCTGGTGGTGGATCTGAACTAGGAATTAGGGGGAAGCTGTTTTTGCCAACATTTCTTGTAAAGCAGAGGAGGCAAATATAATGGCTGTAAGCATGAAAAAGAAAACAGGTGTAGTTTTTTAGCTGTCCTTCTTTTACACTTTAAATTAAACCTGCCAAGCAATGTCCTAGGAGCTTTTACACACACAAACAGTTCCTAATCCTCTCCACAGGTCTGTAAGAAAGATCCTGTGTTTATTGTAGAGACCAGGCAACTGAGTCTCCAACAGGTTAAGTCATTTAACAGGATTTATAAATGGCTGGGCCAGAATTCAAAACACAGGTTAATCCCTAAACTGCTTTTGCCTCTGCCGTACGGAATTGAGGGAGAATAGTCTACTCGGCATGCCTAGGACCCTGAGCCTCCAGGGCTTGCTCCTGCAGAGCTGGTGACCTGCTGAGAGAGCTGACTACCAGGCCACCTTGTTCCCTGGCTTCCCTGTGCATCAGGACAGCCATATGCACTTTCTCCTTACTCAGTGTTATAATCTAGTCAGAAACTGTGCTGTCAAATGGGCCAGTATTAGGCCTTTTTTCCTAGGGAAGCTCAGGTTGAGGGCACAGAATCCAATTAATGGTGAGTAAGACAAATTCTCATTCAACCTTCCTGGCAACTGACTCAATAGTGTTTCCTGACCATATCTAAGAAACTTTCAGAGGTAGATGAGTGGTCCCTTCCCCCATTCTTATCTGTGAGTACATGTGGGTATCTAAATGATACCCAAACTCGGCATCCGGCTTCTTCACGATTCCCAGCACCGCCACAGCCCCAGACAGCAGACGGCCTGAAGAAATGGCTCCCGTGGTGACGCAGCAACTTGCCTCAAAGTGCGGGCCGGAACAAGGCACACCCGGCATCAGATTGTATCCCTAGTATTGCAATCAGGATCTACATTGTTGCCAGCTGGACCACTAACTCAGGTGGCATCGGTGATTCCAAATAAGTTTGGGTCACAGCTCACTAACCCGTCACTTTCTTGTGGCACTCACTCCCTGCTGCCTCCATGGCTCCTGGCGACGGGCAGGTCTGCCTGGACCGGGTCAGCGAGTGGAGTCTTCTGAGCTGGTTATGGCCACCCCAAAAGAGTTAAGTGAGCACCAGGATGAGTAGAAAGCTCCAGTTGGAGGGCTTGAGAGAGAAGACCTGACTCACGACGGGTCCCTGCCCTGCTGGGAATATTTCTTCTTTGAGTTCTGGCAGCTTTTATTTGGCTGCAGGAGACCCACTTTGCCTTTTCTGGTCATAAACACTTGTAGCGTTGAATCTGAATACTTGATTTTTTTTTTTTTTTTTACAAGGCCTTTGAAAAAGCTGAATGTTTCCATAGTGATGCATTCTGTTTGTTTAAATCTTTCCTTATACATGGTTCCACCCACATGCTCTCCCCAGAGGGACCAAGTCTGGAACTGTCCCCTTCCCCACTTCCTTATGTTCTCTTCAGAAGGAGCCCTCTTTTGAGACCCCTGTCAGTTTTATGCTGTTGGAATCCATTCTAAGATATGATGACTCCTGAGTCAGGGTCAGCAGGGAAATGGCTTTGATGTTTGTTAGAGTGGATCATAGACTAATGGTGCCATTTCCAGCTGGTGCCTGAAGCACTGAAGCCTTCCTTCCCCAACTTGTACACAGAGCCCCATGGGCTGGGCTGCTCCTTAGTGTGAAAGCTGGTTATGGGGGTCTTGGCAAAGAGCAGGTTAGGAAAACAAGATAAATTAGGCAGTACCTTTGTAGCCAGCGTTACCTGAGGGACTGTTTTCTCAAATGAGCCCACTTGGAGCTGACCACGGTATGTGTGACAGCACTTTCATTACAATTATTTCGGTGCTGTCACACCCTGGACAGCAGAGAAAGTCCCTATTTTCATGTGGCTTCTGAGAGTGTGGACATGTTTGGGCAGGATCTGGGCCTCTGACCCAATTAACTTTAACTGGATAGAAATATTCTAATTTATTCCTAAAAGCACCCCTACGAAGTGGTTGTTTGTTTGTTTAGCAGACGAGGAAACAGATTCGTGGAGGATTGATCGGATCCTGAGACCAGCGTCCCAGGGTGCTGAGCGGTGACTTGTCCGCAGACACTCTGTGTGCTTTCTAGGCCTCTGCCCAGCCCTGGCCCCAGACGGTGGGAGGCTGTGGCCTGTGTTTTCTTGCCCCCTTTACCTGGAAGCAGCTGCAGAGACTCTGGTCCTTGCCTAGGAGCCTGGGAGTGGCTCCCTGTGGGGCAGCAGTCTTGAGGAAGAGGTGGGCCTGCACGGGCTCTCAAGGGCCATGTGATCAAGCTGCAATTAGCGGCCCACCACAGGAAGAGTGTGGGGGAGCGTGTGGTGACAGGCGCCTGCCTAGCAGAGCCTGTGATCATCCAGATGCCCCTGGGCATGGAAGGGGAGCGAGCAGCCTCACAGCTGGGTCTGGCAGTTAGTGGTGGAGACAGAGGGCTGCCTGACCCTCCTGAGAGGCTGCAACAAGAAGGCCCTCCCAGGCCTTCTGATGACTGAGTCTGCGTCTGCTGCTACCGGGTCCCTCCCTGTCCTCCTTATCTGTACTTGGAGAATGGGCAGGGGTGAGACCACCTGGGAAGGGAATCCACACCCTCCAAAAGCTGCTCTGGGTTGAGGGCTGGATCTTCCTTGCCTAAAGAACCTTTGTGAGATGTATGGATGAAGGATACCGTGAGGGCTTC